>NW_016805422.1:2847710-2951973 GCF_001698545.2 Rhinopithecus bieti
CCCAGGCTGGAGTGCAGTGGCCAGATCTCAGCTCACTGCAAGCTCCGCCTCCCGGGTTCACGCCATTCTCCTGCCTCAGCCTCCCCAGTAGCTGGGACTACAGGCGCCCGCCACCTCGCCCGGCTAGTTTTTTTGTATTTTTTAGTAGAGACAGGGTTTCACCGTGTTAGCCAGGATGGTCTCGATCTCCTGACCTCGTGATCCGCCCGTCTCGGCCTCCCAAAGTGCTGGGATTACAGGCTTGAGCCACCGCGCCCGGCCCATATTGACTATCTTAATCTGTTTTGTGTTGCTATAACAGAATAGCCAAGGCTGGGACATGTTTAAATAGAGGTTTATTTCACTCATAGCTCTGCAGGCTGGGAAGTTCAAGAGAATGGCACTGGCTTCTGGCGAGGGTCTTTCAGTTATGTCATAACATGGCAGAAGGTCACAGGGGGCAGTGGACATGTACAAAGGGGGGCCAAACAGGAGGAACCTCATTTTGTAACGACCCACTTTTGAGAGAACTAATCCACTCCTCAAGGGTGAAAACTCACTTGGCATTAATCTATTCATGAAAAATCTGCCACCCATAACCCAGACACCTCTCACTAGACCCCTACCTCCCAACACTGCCACACTGGGAATCAAATTTCAACATGGCTTTTGGTGGGGACAAACCACATCCAAACCATCACTGCAAGACGGTGTCATAGCTTGACTGGGGTAAGCAAGAAGTTTATGTATGGGATTGGTAACCTAAATGTGGAAAGCAAAACTTAATAGCTTTTAGAAGCTAGCAAAGGATTTCTTAAAAGATGCAAAAGCACAAATCATAACAGAAACACTTACATAATTACATTAAAACAAAATAAAAAAAAAACCTGTCTCTACTGAAAATACAAAAATTAGCCAAGCACAGTGACATGGGTCTGTAATCCCGCTACTTGGGAGGCTGAGGCAGGAGAATCACTTGAACCTTGGAGGCGGTTGCAGTGTGCGAAGATCACGCCACTGCACTCCAGCCTGGGCAACAAACCGAGACTCCATCTCAAAAACAAAACAAAACAAAACGAAACAAAACAAAACAAAACAACTTCTGGCTGGGTTCAATGGCTCATAGCTGTAATCCCAACACTTAGGGAGACTGAGGCAAAAGGATCACTTGAGCTCAGGAGTTTGAGACCAGCCTGGGCAACATAGTGAGACTTAATCTCTACAAAAATAAAAAACAAAAAACATTAGCCAGGTGTGGTGGTGCATGCCTTGTAGTCCCAGCTACTCAGGAGGCTGAGGCAGGAGGATCACTCGAGCCCAAGAGGTCTTCAAGGCTGCAGGGAGCCATGATCACACCACTGCACTCCAGCCTGGGCAACACAGTGAGACCTTGTCTCAAAATAAATAAATAAATAAATAAATAAATAAATAAATATAAAATAAAAAATAGAAATTTTCTGTACATCAAAAACTTTATAAACAAAATGAAAAGATAAGCCATATGCTGCAAAGTATACGTGGGAAACATAAACAACAATTAGTATCCAGAATACATCAAGAATGCTTGTATATAAACAAGAAAAAAATATCTAAAAGAAAAATGGGCATTTCACTCAAACGTAAATGCCTAAGAAATGCTCAATCTCATAGTTTATACGGAAAAATACAAATTTAAACAAAGATATTATTTCGTACCCATTATACTTACAGGCAAAAACAAATCTGACAATAGTAAGTGTTGTTAAGGATGCGAAGAAAAGGGAAGTTTCACATACTGCTGCTGGGAGTGTAAATTGGTATAGCCACTTCGGAAGATAATACTGACAGTATCCAGTAAAGTTTCTGATACTCACATCCAACAATCCAGCAATTCTACTTCTAAGTATAGGCCTTAGAAAACTCCCTTATAGTATCACAAGAGACATATACAAGAATATTTATTGCCACACTGTTTGTAATAATTAAAATGGGAAATAACATATTTACGTATTCATATAGCAGAATATGATACAGCAAGTAAAATAAGCAAATCAGAGATATAGGTATCAATTTAGTAAAATCTAAAAAATATTCAGCAAAAAGAAATGCAAGTCGTATATCACTACATATAGTATATCATTTATATCAAGTTTTAAAATATGCAAAATAATATATTATGGTATAAAAACATGCATAGGAATAACAACAAATAAATGAAGACAGTAACCACCTTTGAAAGAAAGGGAATGGAATTGGGGAAGAATATATGGAAAGTGGGGCCTCAATTGTATCTGTATTACTTTGTTCCTTAAGCTCAGTGAGACATACATAAATGTTTTATTTCTTCCCTACCTCTGAAATACCTCACTGATTTAGACAGATTCTTTTTAAACTTTCAAAGTGAAGTAGTATCCTTCTCCTTTCTCTTCCTAATTCAGTCCTAAAGTCAACAAGTGGATTCAAGAGTGGAGGAGAAGAAGGTGGGGGACATGGTGGCAGGCACTATAGCCAGAGCTGAGTGTCAGAGACTGAGCAGGGTGAGAGAAGGGCATTCCCACAGTGGAGTGGGGAGGCAGCACCAATAGGAGATGGGTTACAAATGAGGACATTCATCAAATAAATACAATTGATCCTCATTGCTTGTGGATTCCATATTTGAGAATTTGCCTCCTTGGCAAAATGTATTTGTAACCTCAAAATCAATACTTGCGATGCTTTCGTGACCATTCACGGACATGTGCATAGTAACAAAAAACTTAAATCGCTGGATGTACACATTCCCAGCTGAGGTCTTCTTGTTTCATTTCAGCACTCATACTGTAAACAAGTATCTTTTCCACGTTTATTTAGTGCCAAAATTTTTTAAAGGCTTTTTTTTTTTTTTTGCCTTTTGTGGGGATTTCACTGTTTACAATGGCCCCAAGCATAGGGCTGAAGTGCAGACTAGTGTTCTTAAGCACAAGAAGGCTGTGATGTGCCTTAAGGAGAAAATACACATGTAGATAAGCTTTACCTAGGCATGAGTTACACTGCTGGGGCCATGAGTTCAATTTTAATGAAAGAACAACGTATATTAAATAAGGGTCCTTAAATAGAAACACACATAAAAGAAGGTTATGTATTGATCAGTGGATAGAAATGTTGTGACCAGAGACTTGCAGGAACCAAACCCTGTGCTTCTGCTCTGACAAGTTGTTCAGTATTTAGTAATTCGGTGTTCTCACGGACTTTATACAGTATAACTACTGTGAGTAATAGGACTCAATTGTATGGATATAAAGGATAATGGGAGCTAGGTCTCTTACTGTCTGAGAAGGGAATTACAAATACAGTAAGGGAGAAAACTAGAACGAAATTTACAATACTGGATTAGAATCAGTTGAACTCATGGTTTTCAGTATAGATATAGATATATAACTATAGATGGAAATGTATCTATGAGTGTATGTATTCTTCTTCTTAAAATAATTTCAGGCCAGGCGCGGTGGCTCACGCCTGCAATCCCAGCAGTTTGGGAGGCCGAGACAGGCGGATCACGAGGTCAGGAGATCGAGACCATCCTGGCTAACACGGTGAAACCCCATCTCTATTAAAAATACAAAAAAAAAATTAGCCGGGCGTGGTGGCGGGCACCTGTAGTCCCAGCTACTCAGGAGGCTGAGGCAGGAGAATGGCGTGAACCCAGGGGGCGGAGCTTGCAGTGAGCCGAGATTGTGCCACTGCACTCCAGCCTGGGTGACAGAGCGAGACTCCGTCTCAAAATAAATAAATAAATAATAATAATAATAATTTCAACTTTTATTTTAGATTCAGGGGTACACGTGCAGGTTTGTTACACGGGTATATTACATGATGCTGAGGTTTAGGGTATGAATGATCCTGTCACCCAGGTAGTGAGCAGAGTACCCAACAGGTAGTTTTCAACCCTTTCCCTCCTCCTTCCGTCCCCTCTCTAGTAGTCCCCAGGGTCTATCATTGCCACCTTTATGTCCATGAGTACTCAATGTTTAGCTCCTAGTTATAAGTAAGAATATGCAGTATGTTAATTTGCTTAGGCTAATGGCCTCTAGCTGCATCCATGTTGCTGTAAAGGACACGATTTCTTTCTTTCTTTTTTTTTTTTTACAGCTCTGTAGTATTCATATAACAGAATATGATACAGCAAGTAAATTTTTTTATAGCTCTGTAGTATTCATATAGCAGAATACGATACAGAAATATGTACCACATTTTCTTTATCCAATCCATTGTTAATGGGCACACAGGCTGATTCCAGGTTTTGCTATTGTGAATAGTGCTATATTGAACATACACGTGCATGTGTCTTTTTGGTAGAGCAATTTATTTTCCTTTGGTTATACACCCAGTAATAGGATTGTTGGGTTGAATGGTAACTCTATTTTTAGTTCTTTGAAAAATCTCCGAACTGCTTTCCACAGTGGCTGAACTAATTCACATTCCCACCAACAGTGTATAAGTGGTCCCTTTTCTCTGCAGCGTCACCAGCCCCTGCTGTTTTTTGACTTTTTAATAGCCATTCTGACTGGTATGAAATGGTATCTCACTGTGGTTTTAATTTACATTTCTCTGATAATTAGTGATGTTGAGCATGTTTTCATATGTTTCTTGGCCACTTATATGTCTTTTTTTTGAGAGGTGTCTTTATGTTCTTTGCCCACTTTTTAATGGGGTTGGTTTTTGTTTGTTGAATTGTTTAAGTTCCTTATAATTCTGGAAATTACTTTGTTGGCTGCATAGTTTGTCAATATTTTCTCCCATTTTGAAGGTTCTCTCTTTACTTTGTTCATGCTTGCTTTTGCTGTGCAGAAGCTCTTTAATTAGGTCCCACTTGTCAATTTTTGTTTTTGTTGAACTTGCTTTTGAGGACTTAATAATAAATTATTTCCCTAAGCCTATGTCCAAAATAATGTCTCCTAGGTTTTCTTCTAGGATTCATATAGTTTGAGGTCTTACATTTAAATCTTTAATTCATCTAGAATTAATGTTTGTATATAGTGAAAGGTAGTGTTACAGGATCCTTGAGGTGTCACTTTTCTGGGCAGAAACCTCTGTGGCTGGTGGTGCCTTTGCTTGAATTTTGCCTGGGCCTGCTGGACTCATTCTGCCCACTAGACCTAGAAAGCTGCCCTCAGTTCATGCTACCAGCCTAGGTCCCCTGCCTGCCAAGGGCAAGCCAGGATGGAGCAGCAAGTGTTGTGTGACTGAGACAGCATGGGGTCCAGCCACTGTGCACAGTCAGGCACACTGGCTGGTGCAGTGGGGCAGGAAGCTCCAGGTGCTGGCATGGGTGCTGGTTCTCTGCAAGGGTGCAGCTGGACCACGCACACGACAAGCAGCTTCCACAGCTGCCAATGGGGAACGTAGTGGTGCCTGGAAGCTTGGAGACTCATAGGGCCCCAAAGAGGGAGTCACAGCTCTGACTCAGGGAGCTCCCAGGTCTGGGCTCCCTGAAGGGCCACAGCTCTTCTCTCCTTATCTTCACTCTCAACACCAGGAAGCAAGGGGTGTGTTTCAGCCCTGTTCGTGTTGCAGCTCTTTCACCCCTGCCATGCAGCAGGTTCCAAGTTCTTGTCCTGTGTCCAGGAAGAATGAAGTATGAAAACAAGTGGAGGGTGAACAAGGTGAAGAGGAGCTTTATTGAGTGACAGAATAGCTCAGAGGCGGCCCTGGAGTGGGTAGCTCCTCTTTGTAGCTGTTCATCCCAAAGTCTGCTCAACTGTGGCTGAACCCAGGGCTTTTATGGGCCTCAGAGGGGAGGAAGTACACACTGATTGGTCCATGGGTGGGCCTTGGGCAGGCCTTGAAAAGGCACCACAAGTTTCTACTCTGGTCTGCGGGACTGGCAGCCTGGCTCCCAGGCTTCAGGCCCTCCTTGACCTGAAGGTGGGGCCTCATCAGGGACCCACCCCATCCCACCCAGGAACCTGTCTGCCTCCTGCTGCCATTCATGGCACTCAGGCTGTAGGTGCCAAGGGGTGCCTCTAGGCCAGTGTCAAGCTTCTCTCAGCACCCCCATTGGCTTCCCTCCTATGCTCATTAGTGCCCAAAATCTAGAGGGGGCCAAGGTGGCAGAGACTGGCATGTCAACACTGCCCCAAGCATGTGCACACCTGGCCAGGCTGTGACAGCACCTGGGGTTGATCCCAACTTTGCTCTGAGACTGGAGCAGGCACCAATAGCAAGGAGAAGCCAGGTAGTGGGAGCAGGCATTTCTGTGCCTGTGGGGGCAGTAGGCAAGGCCCCCAAGAGTGCAGGGATACCTGAGTCCACAGCTGCAGTTTGGGCAGCAGCAGTTGCACCTGGGGCAAGGCAGGGATCCTGCCTGCTCTAGGCAGTGGGAGGCCCATGTCCACAGTCACAACTTGGGCAGCTGTGACTGCACCTGGCAAGCTCCTGCCCCACCAACTTGGAAGGGGTGAGGTACCCACTTATCCCTGGCTCCTGCCGGCTCCACAGAGTGTACAACCTCAGCCACACCTCCTTGCTGCAACCAGCATGATGGCAGTGGCCACTCCAAATGGGTTGCCACTGCCAACAGTAGGGGTCCAGTTTCATTCTTCTGTATATAGCTAGCCAGCACCATTTATTCAAAAGGGAGTCATTTTCTTATTGCTTATTTTTGTTGACATTGTCAAAGATCGGATGGCTATAGGTGTGTGGCTTTATTTCTGAGTTCTCTATTCTATTCCATTGGTCCACATGTCTGTTTTTGTACCAGTACCATGCTGTTTTGGTTACTGTAGCCTTATAGTATAGTTTTAAGTTGGGTAATGTTATACTTCCAGATTTGTTATTTTTGCTTAGGATTGCATTGGCTACTTGTGTTCTTTTTTGGTTCCAAATGAATTTTAGAATAGTTTTTTTCTAGTTCTGTGAAAAATGACATTGGAAGTTTTATAGGAATAGCATTGAATCTGTAGACTGCTTTGGGCAGTCTGGCCATTTTAACGATATTGATTCTTCCAATCCATGAGCATAAAACATTTTTCCATTGGTACGTGTCATCTACAATTTCTTTCTGAAGTGTTTTGTAGTTCTCTTTATAGTGATCTTTCACCTCCCTGGTTAGATGTATTTGTAGGTATATTTTTTGTGGCTATTGTAAAAAGAATTTATTATTGATTTGCCCTCAGCTTTAACGTTATGAATATATAGAAGAAATGATACTGATTTATGTACGTTGGTTTTGTATTCTGAAATGTTACTGAAGTCTTTTCATCAGTTCTAGGAGCCTTTTGGTGGAGTCTTTAGGGTTTCCTAGAAATAGAATCCTACTGTGAAGTTGTTAGCTGGTTGCCTTACGGTTTCTGTTGTGTGGCTGCTTTGTAAGGTGTGTGGGCTATGTACTGGTCTGTTTTTTTGATAGTAAGTATTAGCATGTTTAGAACTCCCTTAAGGATCTCTTGTAAGGCTGATCTAGTGGTAACAAATACCCTTAGTGCTTGTTTGTCTGGAGAAGATTTTCTTTCTCCTTCATTTACAAAGCTTAGCTTAGCAGGATATGGAATTCTTGCCTGGAATTTCTTTTCTTTAAGAATGCTGAAAATAGGCCCCAAATCTCTCCTGGCTTGCGAGGTTTCTGCTGAGAAGTCCACTGTTAGCTTGATGGGGTTATCTTTGTATATGATCTGACCTGTTTCTCTAGCTGCCTTTAAGACTTCTTTTCTTTAGTGTTGACCTTGGACAGTCTGGTGACTATTTGCCTTGGTGGTGGTAATTTTGTATAATATCTCACAAGTGTTCACTGGATTTTTTATATCTGGACATCTACCTCTCTAGCAAGATTATGAAAATTTTCTTGAATTATTTCCTCAAATACATTTTCCAGGTTGTTTACTTTATCCCCTTCTTTCTCAGGAATGCCAATAATTTGTAGGTTTGGTTTCTTTACACACCCATATTTCTCAAATACATTGTTCATTTTTAAAAAGTATTTTTTCTTCATGTTTGTCTGACTGGGATTATTTCAAAAGACTATTCTTCAGGCTCTGAAATTCTTTCTTCAGCTTGGTCCAGTCAACTAATAAAGCTCTCAACTACATTTTGAAATTTTTTAAGTGAGTTTTTTAATTCCAGAAGCTCTGACTGGTTTCATGTTAAGCTGTTCATCTCTTCTTTCAGTTCCTGAATTGCTTTAGAAGTTTGTGTTGATTTTCAACCTTGTCTTGGATCTCATTGAGCTCTCTTCTAATCCATTCTTTGAATTCTTTCTTCTTTTCTTTTTTTTTTTTTTTTTTTTTTTGGAGACAGGTTCTCACTCTGTCACCAGATCACTACAGCCTTGAACTCCTGGGCTCAAGCAGTCCTCCCACTCAAGGTCCCACCTTGAGTATCTGGGACCATAGGCAGGCACCCCCACACCCAGCTGATTTTTAAAAATTTTCTAGGAACAGGGTCTTGCTGTGTCATCCAGGCTGGTCTCAAACTCCTGGATCCAAGCAATCCTCCTGCTTTGACCTCCCAAAGTGCTGAGATTACAGGTGTGAGCCACCACAAAGCCTTGCTTTGAATTCTTTACCTGTCATTTCTGAGTTTCCATTTTGGTTAGGGACCATTGCTGGACAGCTAATACAATCCTGTGATGGTGTCTCTATATTCAGATTTTTCGTGGTGCCAGAGTTTTTATGACAGTTCCTTTTCATCTGGAGACACTGGCACTTCTAATTTTCATAAGTATTTGTGTGCAGGTATATTATTTTCCTATAATATTATTGGGCTTTTTTCTCCATTCCCTTCTCCAACTCCCACTGCCAACCCTGGGGGTGTGACTGTAGAGAATGCTGGGTAGGGTCTTTTGACTTTGCTTCTATAGCCCTGTATACTTCTTTTGGCAGGTTTTATATTGCATTGTATAGTTTGACCTGCAAGCCGGCGGATGGTCCTTATAGGTAAGAGTCATCTGCAGCCAACATGGATGGGTATATGCTTGATCCTTATTTACTGGAAGATGCTCCCTGTTGCCTCAGACAATGGGCTGATCTGTGGAGTGCACAATCGTCTGAACTCTCTGCTCAGTCCTGAGGGGGTGGGGCAAGATGGGCAGGGCCAGACAAGGCAGGCCCATGTACAGGTCCCTTCATGGCAGGCACAAGCATCAGCACCAAGGGAGTATCCAGTGAGTGGCCACCAGGCACCCAGAGGTGTACCTAGGAATGGAGCTGAGAAAATTCCTCAGTCCCAATTTCTCTGCAAGGGGTGAGAGAGGGGACTAAACTCCTCATCCAGGATAATAGGTACTCCAGATACCTAGAGGTCTGCCTGGTTTTGGAATGTAGAGGGCCCTGCTGCACCAGAATCTCTGCAGTGGCAAGGTGGGGCAGCTCAGGCTGCTAATCCAGGTCAATGGGTGGTTTAACTTCCTGGAGATGTGCCTGGCTGTGGGGCAGAGAGGGCCCTGTTTCACCACAGTCTAAACACAGGAAGGATGGGCCAGCTCAGGCTACTGATTCAGACAAGTGGGTACTCTGCATGCCTGGATATCTGCCTGGACATGAAGTAGAGAGGGCACCAGGATCTCTGCACAGGAATGGTAGGGAAACTCAGGCTGCTAACCCATGCAAACAGGTGCTCTGAATGCCTAGAGATCTTCCTGGGTGTGGAGTGGAGAGAGCCCTGCTGCACCACAATTTTTGAAGAGCAGGCTGATACATCCAGCAATGACATACAGACCAGGTTTAGGTCATCAATCTGGCGCTGGCTGCAAGTCTTGTTGCCCAGGAGAAACTGCAGTGGTAGCAGCTTTTCCTGCCTTAAGCCTGTGGCAGGAGAGAACACAATTCCTTCACCTACTGCTGAGGCCTTTTCTAAAATTCTGGTTGTAGAGGCCCCTAGCCCACTCCAGAGCAGGTGCTACAATGTCTGGCCTAAAACTAAAATCCCTGCATGACCATGTTGCCAGGTCACCAAAGAATGACTAACTTTGTATGTGCCTGAATTAAAAAATGGCATCCTGCTCCCAGCCCTTGCTCTGAGAAAATGCCTGTAGCTTTTCCCAGTCTCTTTCCCTCTCAGTGCCTCCAAGCCTTTCCCCAGGCTAGCTCCAGGGCCTGGGACAAACAACATGCCCTCCTTCATCCTGGGTTGCTTGGATCCTAGTAGAAAGGTAATATGGTTTGGCTGTGTCCCCACCCAAATCTCATCTTGAATTGTAGCTCCCATAATCCCCATGTGCTGTGGCAGGGATCCAGTGGGAGGTAACTGAATCATGGGGGTGCGTTTTCCCCATGCTGTTCTCATGATAGTGAATAAGTCTCATGAGATCTAATAAAGGGCAGTTCCCTTGCACACGCTCTCTTGCCTGCCACCATGTAAGACGTGCCTTTGCTCCTCCTTTGCCTTCAGCCATGATTGTGAGGCCTCCTCAGCCATGTGGAACTGTGAGTCCATTAAACTTCTTTTCTTTATAAATTACCCAGTCTCGGGTATGTCTTTATTAGCAGCATGAGAATAGACACACAAAAGGTAAGTCACAGAGGAAGATTCTCTGTCTCACATAATGGGGCTTCACTCACTTTTATCAGCCAGATGCCATCATGGGGGGCTATTTGCTTGTGTTCTCCTCCCTGGGATCTGGGGTGTCCATCACGATTTTGGTAGATTCCCATTTTCCTTCTTGAATTAAAGCTCACAGAGGTGATCTTTATGTACTATCTTGCTATTTCCTAGTGGCTAAGGCATACTAAAAGCCTCCTACCTGCCATCTTGGAAAAAGAACAAAAACAAAGACATGTGTGTATATTCTTAGCTCTGTACACCAAAAGACCTAGGAGCAGCAGTATCACAATAGCAATAAGCATACCTAGCACACAGATCTTGGCTTTTAAATATAATTCTCTTATAAAAGAAACCAGGGTTCCCTGGAGAATGCCCCATTCACGGGGCTGATTAGTAAAAGTACATCTTTTTTGTTGTACTAGAAAGCAAAAAAGTGCTAAAAGAATTATGGGACATGTCTAAGGGGCACCAAAAACAGCTGAGGGAGGCTCCCAATAACCAAACTGAGGACAATTCGAACAACAAAATAATAGATTACAACTCACTGAATGAGAAACCATGAATCCACAAAGATATAAATAAATGAATACATTGAAAACTTGGTTAAGACAGTATATTTACATAGTTTTAAAGGAACTGACACAAGTTATTAAACAAAGGGAAAAAGAGTATATGGGAAAGGCCAGGCAGACACCACCTTAATCAAATCATCAAAGTGAACATCATCAGGAATGGGACAAATCTGTCTCATGCATCACCTAATAGGATGCAGTGAGAGCAATGTGGCACCACTATTATGATTTTACAGCCTAAAATGCGTAATGTAAGTCTAATCATGAGTAAACATTAGACAAATGCAAACGGAGAGGCATTTCACTAAATAAATGGCCTGTGTTCTCCAAAAGTGTCAAATTTATGAAAGTCTAGGAAAACTGAGAAACTGTTCCAGACTGAGGACAACAAATGAGACATGACAACACAATGTAACGTGATTCTGAGCTGGATGATTTTGTAATAAAAGACATTATTGGCCAGATACAGTGGCCAAGATTACGCCACTGCTCCTGCCTGGGCGACAGAGCAAAACTCTGTCTCAAAACAAACAAACAAACAAAAACTTAACAAAATGAAGCAGTGACCTCTAAAAGACAAATGAATTTGGTGAGAATATTGTATTGTGTTGGAGTAGCTTTATTCACAAGTTTTAACAGAATAATTGGGCTGATAATTGGGCATATAAACACAGCAACTCTGATTTCAGCAAGATACTTGACAAAAACCTCATACAATATCTGATATGGTTTGGATGGTTTGTTTCCTCCAAATCTCGTGTTGAAATGTGACCTCCATTGTTGGAGATGGGCCTAGTGGGAGGTGTTTGGGTCATAGGGGCAGATCCCTCATGAATGGTTTGGTGCTATTCTCACAGTAATGAGTGAGTTCTCATTCTGTGAGTTCACGTGAGATCTGCCTGGAACTTCCTCTCTCTCAATTGAAAGGAAGTCTCCAGCAGCATACACCAGGACTTTGTACTTGTGCTTTATATTCTGTCCACTATTACTGTCAAGGTGGAAGACATGAGTGATCTTGATCAAATGCACAGATATATGTATACCTATTATGTATCCACGAAAATTTTTTTAAAAGTATAGAGGATAGCATTTAGAAGACTAGCTAATATAGCAGATGACAGAATCATTTAAAATTTCTGTAATGATAGGCCAAAGCAAATTCAGGAATAGTGAATAGACATAACTATAAATAAACAAATACATTCTAAAGAGCTGGTTTGATGGTACTGCAACCGAAAAAAAGACTTGGTTTTAGTTGACTAGAAACTTAAGTAGCCTAGCTACCAAAAATAATTTAAGTGTAGGCTGCATTAAAATGGGTTTGCCATCTAAGATAAGAAAGATTTTTGTACTATGAACTATTCCAACTACATTAAAACAACTAAGTTAAGTTCTGGGAGCCACTTATTAAGAGGAATAATGACACACCAGAGTGTACCCAGAGGAAAGTGATTTCAATGAAAGATCTATAAACTACATGAGAGACATCCAAATGTAAGTTGCTATTCTTTCGGTGTTTACTATGGACTAGGTCCTGTACTAAATACATTACATCCATTATCTGATTTTATCTCCTCACAAGGGTCCTATGAGGGTGTTGTTATGCTTAATTTACAGGTAAGATCACTGATGCTTAGAGAAATTAGGTGTCTTTTGTCAAAGCATAGGACTAGTAGTAAATGCTGTACCTAGGCTATAAGCCCAGGTTTGTTTTGGTTTTAAAGCCTGTGTTCTTAAACCCTACTACACTGCCTTCAAAAGGCTGGGAAAGTTCAACTTGGACAAGAAAAAAGTCTCAGTGTGAACACGGTAATTGTTTCTGAATACACTACAACCAATTATATGGCTCCTGAGCACAGAATTATGATCACTGAATGGAAACTAAAAAGAGGCAGTTCAGTGCATCCCAAAGTATATTTGTTTGTGCTTACACTGCTATGAAGGAATACCTGAGAGTGGGTAATTTATAAAGAAAAGAGGTTCAATTGACTCACAGTTCATAATGGCTGGGGAAGCCTTGGGAAACTTACAGTCGTGGCAGAAGGGGAAGCAAACATGTTCCTCCTCACATGGCAGCAGCAAGGAGAAGAATGAGCAAAAGGAGGAAAAGCCCCTTATAAAACCATCAGATCTCATGAGACCTCACTCACTACCACCACAAGAACAGCATGAGGGTAATCGCCCCATGATTAAATCACCTCCCACCAGGTCCCTCAAGCAACACGTAGGGATTACAGGAACTACAATTCAAGATGACATCTGAGTGGGGACACAGCCAAGCCATATCATTAAAAGGAGGAGGCTTTAATAATTAGAAGTGCTCAACAATTGACTAAATTTGCTTGTGAATGTTCATGAAAGCCAAATGAAAATATAGTACTGGCTGGGTGCGGTGGCTCACACCTGTAATCCCAGCACTTTGGGAGGCCGAGGCGGGTGGATCATGAGGTCAAGAGATCAAGACCATCCTGGCCAACATGGTGAAACCCTGTCTCTACTAAAAATACAAAAATTAGCTGGGCGTGGTCGCACACGCCTGTAGTCCCAGCTACTTGGGAGGCAGAGGCAGAGAATCACTTGAACCTGGGAGGCAGAGGTTGGAGTGAGCCGAGATCACACCACTGCACTCCAGCCTGGAGACAGAGTGAGACTCTGTCTCAAACAAACAAACAAACAAACAAACAAACAAAAACAGAAAAGAAAATAAAATATAGTACTACAGATGTAACAGAAGGATTCTTGTATTGGCTGAGCCTGGCAACCTCCAATATAGTTCTCACTTTAAAATTTGGTGGAGAAAAAAACAACTAAAATTTTTCAGCACAAATATTGTTTTTTCAACCTAAAAAAGAGGCTGGGTTTCCCCTAAGAAACTGTGAATTTAAAAAGAAAATCAGTGTAAAAATACATCTAAGTGAACAGTGTAATTAGAATGTTATTCTAAATATAGGCTGAATTTGATAATTAAATGAAAACATTACAGGCAGTCTAGACTGGGCTTAGACCTATTTTTGTAGGAGTTTAGACTCCGTAAAATATCTTACACAACTAGCCATTTTTTTTAGAAGGCTGTATCTTAAAATTCACTGCTAAGCAAGCCACTACAACGCAAGGGAGGAAGGGAGAGAGGAAAGAGAAAGAGGAGGAAGAGCAGGAGGGAAAGTATGCTTTCAAAAGGAGTAGCTTTTCTGCAAAGTAGAAGCCAAATCTCTTAGGTTCAGTGTACTAAACACACAAGTTCAGCCACTGTGAAAAGCAATTTGGCAATTTCTCAAGGAACTCAAAGCAGAATTAGCTCTCAACCCAGCAATTCCATTACTGGACATATACCCAAAGGAAAATAAATCATTCTACCATAAAGACACATGCATGTGTATGTTCATCACAGCATTACAGCACTATTCACAAAAACAAAGACACAGAACCAACCGAAATGCCCATCAACGGAAGACTGGATAAAGAAAATGTGGTACACAAACACCATGGAATACTATGCAGCTATAAAAAAGAACAAGATCATGTCCTTTATAGATACATAGATGGAGCCAGAGGCCAGTGTTCTAGTGAACTAACATGGGAACACAAAAGCAAATACCACATGTTCTCACTTACAAGTGGGAGCTAAACTTTTGAGTACATATGGACACAAAGAATGGAACAACAGACACCAATGCCTACTCGAAGGTGGAGGAAGGGAGAAGTGTGAAGATCAAAAAACTACCTATCAGGTACTATGCTTATTACCTGGGTGGAGAAATAATCTGTATACTAAACCCCCATGATATGCAATTTACATATGTAACAAACCTGCACATGTACCCCTGACCCTAAAATAAAAGTTAAAAAAAAAAGAAAGAAACAGATCCCATGGCACCCAAAGTAAAAGTGGGTGAGGCTGGGCACAGTGGCTCACACCTGTCATCCCAGTACTTCAGGAGGTCAAGGCAGAATTACTTGAGCCTGGGAGTTTGAGACCAGCCTGATCAACGAAACAAGACCGCCATCTCCACAAAAAAGAAGAAGAACCAAGGTGGAGAAAAAGGAGAAAGAGGAGAAGGGGAAGAAAAAGGAAGAGGAGGAAGAAAACATAGCCTTTATTGAAATGCAGAAGTTATTTTTGTCTTGTTTAGCGTTGGATCATTAAATCTATTCTACCACTTTATGCTTCAACACTGCCTCTATCCCAACATGCTCCAAAAGATAAATGCAAATCTTTATGAATTATATAATTAGTATTTTAAGTCTAAGTCTTAGAATGAAGAGACTGAGGCAAAGGACAACTAAATGGCTATCATCGGGTAAATGGTCAACACAGTCAAAACATAGTCTGGGTTTTCTGGATTTCCATCCCATTTTCCTTCTTATTAGACATTAACTCACTAAAGGCCACTGCATCTCACAAGTATCTAGTATCTACATCTCACTTCAGAAGGGCTATTATAACTTTTTCTATTTGGTGGAAAAGCTGGATAAATAATACTTCTGTATCCCTGATTAATACAATGGCAGTAAAACTGTAAAGGCCTTATTAAATAGCTTCAGGGAGCTGGGACAAAGACAAAAAAACTTTACATCAAATACTAAACACATTTGCCCCAAATTTCGTAATATTCCCAATATGGAAACTGCCTCCATGTTTTCACCTCCAAAGAACAGAGGATAGTTTTATTTTTTCCTAAACAGAGCAGTTGAAAGTAAAACTCAACTGCTGAGCAAACTGCCTACAAGGGAGACTATTTCAGTAATTTTTCCTTTTCATATTAGCAACAAAATGGGAGGGGCATGGTCTAAGGCATGCCAAACTGTGTTTATTCTTCCATTTTTTCTACATTTCAATTTACTCTTTTCTGAGTTTTACATCAATTATCTTGGTAGAGATGCATTTTTGTTTTAGTCCTAAGAAATACTTGATTGCCTTGACAGAGTTGTCAAGTAGGTTAAACTTCTCCAAAGATATGAAAACTAATGAAAAAAAAGTTTAAACTTATATTCAGAACTCTTAGTCCTTAAGCAGTGGTGTGCTGATAAATGTTGAACAAAAGCCTGGGGTGGGGATGGGGGTGCGTTTGTAGCTTGTATCATTTGCCAATTTCCATGTAAATATTCCATCATACTCAATTTCAAGATATCAATATGATATGACATTACTGAGTATGAACTTGGGAAAAGATGCACACAATCAATGCTCTAAAGCAAGTAAGAGCTATGGCCAATGCATTACTTTGATCTTAAATCAAAGACTACTACTCAACATATAGTATTCCCATTTGCAGTTATGTATACTTTTTAAAGTATACTTTTAAAATTTACATGGTGTTCAAAAATTCCCTTTTGCTCATTATTATCAAAAGGGCAAAATTGAGAATATTTTTAAAATCACAAAAAAGGCAAAATGGACATTTAGAGTCTTCCAGGGCCCAGACACATCCATACGTTTTAAGAGGGAGCAAAAGCCTAATTGTTTCTTCCTAGAAATATTTAAATAGTTTATTTTATTTAAGGGTCTAGGATCTAGGATTATTTTAGTTTTCTAACGTAACATGGAACTGCCTTATGGAGAGTATTTAAAACGAGAGATGCTTGCAAACAGTCCCCCTTTCATGAATTAATTTTGTGATATACATTATATGGTACATAAAGTACATCTATATATAAATATAATTTAGATATATTAAGATATACGTAAGTATGTAATTGTATCCAAGGTCAAGGAATAGAACCAGCAGCCCAGAATATCCCCCTAGTGTGTCTCTTCCTATCATAATCCTCTCCCGGTCCCTAGAGATAAAAAATAAAATGACTTTCATGATAATCATGTATTTGATTTTGTATGTTATCATCTGTAAAATATCAATATGCAATTAACTTTGCCTATTTTCAAATTTCATATGTCTAAAATCATACTATTTGTATTCTTTTCTTTCTTCTTTCACATAGTATTGTTTGAGATCCATCCATATTGTTACTATATAGGGGAGGCTTGTTAATCTATTTCAGATGGACTTCTTTTCCCCAGTTTTTTACTGTAACAAATGATGCTTCTATGAATATATATGTAAGATTCTTCAGGGTATATATAATTAAGGGTGGAATTGCTGGGTTATGGGATCCATGAATCTTCAGCTTTGCAAGGTAATGCCAAAATATGTTCCAAAATGGTTGTAACAATTTACACTACTGCCAATTCTGTAAGAGAATTTTGGTGAGTACCAAATTTCATCAACCCTGGGTATTATCAGACTTTTAAATTTTTGCCATGTTGGTAGAGGTATTCCGTTGTTGGATAGAGTGTTCTGTATATGTCTGTTTGATCCAACTGGTTTATTCTGTGGTTCTATTTTCTTTATCTTCTGTGTGGTAGTTCTATTTAATATTGAGAGTGGGATATCGAAACCTCCAACTACCATTATAGAACTATTTCTCCATTCAATTCTATTAGTTTTTGCTTCATAAATTTTGATAGTTTATTAAATGCATAAATGTTCATTATATCCACTTGCTGTATTGAACATTTTATTAATATATAATGTCTTGTCTCTTGTAACCTTTATTGACTTAAAGTCTATTTTGTCTGATATTATGTAACCACTTCTATTCTCTTTAGGTTACTACTTGCACGGAATATCCATTTCTATCCTTTCGCTTTCAACCTATTTGTGTCTTTGGAGCTAAAGCAAGTGTCTTCTGGGGAGCATTTAGGTGGATCATGGTTTTTATCTACATCCATTTTGCCAGTCTCTTTTGATTGGATTATTTAGTCCATTTACATTTAAAGTAATTACTGATAAGAAAAGACTGCTGTCATTTTGCTGTTTGTTTTCTATATGCCTCATAGCGTTTTGATTTCTAATTTCCTGCATTACTGTCAGAAACATTTAAATTCTTTCTGTGTATATTCTTTTTTTTTTTTTTAAGATGGAATTTCACTCTTGTTGCCCAGGCTGGACTGCAATGGCACAATCTCAGCTCACTGCAACCTCCACCTCCCGGGTTCAAGCGATTGTCCTGCCTTAGCCTCCCAAGAAGCCAGGCTTACAGACCATTTAGATTTTTCTTTATATGAAGAGCCTAATATTCTTTTTTCTCTACTTTTTATTGTAGGGAATACATATAACATAAGCACACATAGCATAAAATTTATAATCTTCACCATTTTTAGGTGTACGGTTTAGTGACATTAAGTACATTGATATTGCTGTACAATTATCACCACCATCCGTCTCCCATCAGGTCCACGGCTTTTCTTTCTTAAAACAAAAGTTTTATTATTGATTCAATCTTCTATTTATTTGTGGTTTAATCTTGGTGAATTTTCTGTTTCTAGGAATTTTTCCATTTCATCTAGGTGATCGAATTTGTTGGTGTACAATTGTTCATAGTACTCTTATCCTGTTTTATTTCTCTAGAATTTGTAGTAATGTTCCCACTTAGATTTCTCATTTTAGCAACTTGAGACTTCTTCCTTCATTTCTTAGTCTATCTGAAGTCAATTCTGTTAATCTTTTTGAAAAACCAACTTTTGGTTTTGTTAATCTTCTCTTTTTGTTTTTTATTTAATTTATCTCGCTTTAGTCTTTATTATTTCCTTCCTTCTACTAGCTTTAGGTTTAGTTTGTTCTTCTTTTTGTAATTCCTTACTTTGCAAAGTTAGGTTGTTGATTTGAGATTTATTTTTTAATATAAACATTATAGTAATTTCTCCCTTAGCACTGCTTTCACTGTGTCCCTTATGTTTTGGTATTTTGTGTTTTTTTCATTTGTCTCTAAGTATTTTGCAACTTCTTTTGTAATTTCATCTTTATTCCATTGGTTAAGAGGATGTTAATTTCCACAAATTTGTGAATTTTCCCATTTTTCTTTTGTTACTGGTATCTAACTTCCTGTCTTTGTGGCTGGAGAAGATACTTTAATATCTTTAAAAGTCTATTGGTAGAAGATGAGTCAGACAAGACAAAACAAACAAACTAACAAAAAAACGGAAAGTCTTTTGAAACTTAGCTTATGGCCTAATATATGGTCTGTCCTGGGAAATATTCCATATGCACTTGAGAAAAAATAGGTGTTCTGTTGTTGGGTAGAGTGTTCTGTATATGTCTGATTCAATTGGTTTATTCTGTGGTCCAAGTCCTCTATTTTCCTTATCTTCAGTGTGGTTGTTCTATTTATTATTGAGAGTGGGATATTGAAATCTCCAACCATCATTGTAGAGCTGTATCTCCATTCAATATTATTAGTTTTTGCTACATATATTTCAATAGTTTATTAGATGCATAAATGTTTATTACATCTTGCTGTATTGAACATTAATATATAATGTCTTGTCTCTTGCAACCATTTTTGACTTAAAGTCTGTTTTGTCTGATATTATGTAGCCACTTCTATTCTCTTTAGGTTACTATTTGTGTGGAATATCCATTTTTATCCTTTCACTTTCAACCTATTTGTGTCTCTGGATCTAAAGCAAGTGTCTCGTGGAGAGCATTTAGTTGGATCATGGTTTTTATCTACATCCATTTTGCTAATCTGTCTTTTGATTGAATTATTTAGTCCATTACATTTAATTACTGATAAGACTGCTGTCATTTTGCTGTTTTCTGTATGTCTTATAGCTATATGCCTTTGCAATATTCATATAAACTCATGGGAGAGGCCAGACATATATAAGCAATGAGGACAATTTCATTACCTTTGTGTTTTTTTCTTCAAAGATTGTCATGAAGTGGAATTTTTCATATAACGCTGGTTTTGGAGGCCAAGCCCAGCATTTAAAAAAATTTTAAGTTCAGGGATACATGTGCAGGTTTGTTACCTAGGTAAGCTTGTGTCACAGGGGTTTGGTTGTACAAATCATTAAATAACCAAGGTATTAAGCCTAGTACCCACTGGTTATTTCTCCTGATCCTCTCTCTCCTCCCACTTTCCACCCTCTGGTAGGCACCAGTACATGTTGTTCCCCCTATGCGTTCATTTAGCCCTCACTTATGAGAACATGAGGTATTTGGTTTCCTGTTTCTGTGTTAGCTAAGGATACTGGCCTCCACTTCCATCCATGTTCCCGCAAATTTTTGCTTTTTTTAAAAAAATGGTTGCATAGTATTTATCATGTATATATGCCACATTTTCTTCATCCAGTCTGCCATTGATAGTCATTTAGGTTGATTCCACATCTTTGCTATTGTGAACAGTGCTGCAATGAACATATGTGTGCATGTGTCTTTATGACAGAATGATCTATATTCCTCTGGATATATATCCAGTAATGGGATTGTTGGGTCAAATCGTATTTCTGTTTTTAGTTATTTGAGAAATCGCCACACTATCATCCTCAGTGATTAAACTATTTTAGACTTTCACCAAGAGTGTATAAGCATTCCTTTTTTCTCCACAACTTTGCCAGCATCTGTTATTTTTTGACTAATAGCAGCCATTCTTACTGGTGTGATGTGGTATCTGTGATTTTGATCTGCCTTTCTCTAATGATCAGTGATGTTAAGTTTTTTTTTCATATGATTGTTGGCTGCATGTATGTCTTCTTTTGAAAAGCGTCTGTTCATGTCTTTTGCCCACTTTTTAATGTTTTTTTCCTTATAAATTTAAGTTCCTTATAGATAGATGCTGGGTATTAGACTTTTTGTCAGATGCATAGTTTGCAAAAATTTTCTCCCATTCTGTAGGCTGGTTGTTCACTCTGTTGGTAGTTTCCTTTGCTGTGCAGAAGCGCTTTAATTAGATCTTGTTTGTCAAATTTTGCTTTTGTTACAATTGCTCTTGGTTTATTCATCATGACATCTCTGCCTATTTCTATGTCCAGAATAGTATTGCCTAGGTTGTCTTCCAGAGTCTTTACAGTTTTGGGTTTTACATTTAAGTCTTCAATCCATCTTAATTTTTCTATATTGTATAAGGAAGGGGTCCAGTTTCTGTTTTCTGCATATGGTTAGCCAGTTATCCCAGCACTATTTATTAAATAGGGAATCCCTCCCTCATTGCTTATTTTTGTCAGGTTTGTTAAATATTAGATAGTTGGAGGTATGCAGCATTATTTCTAGGTTACCTATTCAATTGAAGACCAGCATTTATGTGTTCATCTTTGTTATCACACACACAAAACTGTACTTTATTTTTATTTTTTTGAGACAGAGTCTTGCTCTGCTGCCCAGGCTGGCATGCAGCAGTGTGATCTCAGCTCACTGCAACCTCCACCTCTGGGGTTCAACCCATTCTTGTGCCTCAGCCTCCCCAGTAGCTGGGACTATACGCATGCACCATCACAACTGGCTAATTTTTGTATTTTTAGGAGAGAAAGGATTTCACCATGTTGCCCAGGCTGGTCTGGAACTCCTGGCCTCAAGTGATCCACCTGCTTCAGCCTCCCAAAGTGCTAGGATTACAGGTATGAGCCACTGTGCCTGGCCTAAAATCCTGTATTTTAATGAATCATAATTGTATTTTGCTGCCTCTACTAAAAAGTTGAATCCCATAAACTAATTATTATAGCAATTAATTAGACCAGTGAAAATCTCATTTATTCCTCCTACCCCCCAATGCCCTCCACCCTTTTTTTTTTTTTTTTTTTTTTAAAGACAGTCTCTTGCTCTGTTGTTCAGGCTGAAGTACAGTGTTGCAATCATGGCTCACTGCAGCCTCAAGCTTCCAGGCTGAAGCAATCCTCCCACCTCTGCCTCCAAAGTAGCTAGGACGACAGGCACATGCCACCACACCTGGCTGATTATTTAAAAATTCTTTGTAGGAATGGGTTCTCACTATGTTGCCCAGACTGGTCTTGAACTTCTGGGCTCAAGTGATCCTTCCACCTCAGCTTCGTAGTGTTGGGATTACAGGCATGAGCCACCAAACTCAGCTACCAATACTCTTTCTATTCCCAGTGAGGCATGTTATTGCTCTCAAGCCAAATTTTTTGTTTGTTTGCAATCTGTATACCTTTTTTTTTTTTTTTCTTGCTTTACTGCATGAGGTAGGATCACCTATACGATACTGACATGGGGGAAGTGTGGAGATTAGACAACCTTGGCTTAGCCCTTATCTTATGGTGAAAGCATTCACAGACATTATTATTATTAGTTTTATAGAGACAGGGTTTCGCCATGTTGCCCGGCTAGTTACGAACTCCTGGGCTCAAACAATCCATCTGCCTCAGCCTCCCGAAGTGCTGGGATTACAGGTGTGAGCCACCGCAACCGGCCCTAATTCTTTTCTTTCTTTCTTTGTCATCCAGGGTTCAATGGTAAGATCACAGCTTACTGCAGCCTTGACCTCCCAGACTCAAGTGATGCTCTCACCTGTGCCTCCTGTGCATAGCTGGGGCTATAGGCACGTGCCACCACGCCTGGCTACTTTTGTTTTTAGAGACAGGGTCTTACCATGTTGCCCAGGCTTGTCTCGAACTCCTGGGCTCAAGAGATCCTCCTACCTCTGCCTCCTAAAGTGCTGGGATTACAGACATGAGCCACCATTCCCAGCCCACACACTGTTTTTAATTCTGCCTGCCTGGAATGCCTGTCAATAAATTTACAGAAAAAGTATCTACCCTCTGAAAGTTATTTCATGCAAGTTTTTTCAATCTCCAAACAATGTGATTTCATACTCTAGTATCTATGGTAATTATTTTTTGCTCTTGTTTTACCCACCCCCACCTTCTTTTTTTTTTTTTTGAGACAGATTCTCTCTGTGTCGCCCAGCTCACTATAACCTCCGCCTCCCAGGTTCAAGCAATTCTCCTGCCTCAGCTTCCCGAGTAGCTGGGATTACAGGTGTGCACCACCATGCCTGGTTAATTTTTATATTTTTAGTAGAGATGGGGTTTCACCATGTTGGCCAGGCTGGCCTCAAACTCCTGGCCTCAAGTGATCTGCCCACCAACGCCTCCCAAAGCGCTGGGATTACAGGTGTTAGCCACCGCACCTGGCCTACCCACTCCCACCTTCTATTTCCCCTAAGCATAAGCTACTTGAGGGTATCAGCCATATTTCCTCTTGCATGTCCTGTAGGGTTTAGTGTGCAGAAAGTACTGAGAAAATATTCACTAAACTGAAAGGACCCAACTGACTGGCTATGCTGTAAGCAAAAATACTTTCATGTTTCTGAAACTTAACAAATCAAACGTATTAGTGGAAGAGTAAGTTAATTTTATTGACTGATGAAAAACTAAAGTAATAAGAAGTATGGATAGTAAACAATAACCACTGAATTCTGCCGGAATTCTCTATTTCTTCTTTTTCACTTTAAGCCAAAAGAAATAAAATTATAGACCATTAGTGAGCTAGTTGCTTTTAGTTCCTTCAACAAAAACTGCATAGTTTAGCAGTTGCACGGCATTAAATATATACAATTTTGCAAAATCCTGAAAGTTTTAAACTTTGTGTTGACTTCAAAGGCTAATTTAATCACCTACACTGGTCGGATTCAGAGTTTCTTTTCCCTTTTCTGCCACCCTGTAAAAAAAAAAAAATAGGGCAAATTATTTACGACATACCATTTTGGGGCCACTTCATTTAAAAAATATAGACCAAAGGCATCTTGGAGTATGAGAAGGAAGCAATTCCTTTTTTGATTTTGTTGTAAATTTGAGTCTACATACCGCTACATTATTTTAACATGGTTATTTTTTATAAATGGTTAAAGTCAGTTTTAGAAAAGTTACTTCTATTTGAATAAGAGTCGTGCCTTAGTAAGGTCACCGATATTTTATTTTTTTAGAACTCATTTTGACTATTCCAGAATTAAAGTTTTTGATCAATACTAAAATAAATGATACACTTAATTTGTTCCATATGATCAGTAAATTTAGTAATTCAGTTCATTACCTTTTGGGTAATTTAATTTATAGTTCAAGTTCTGTTGAGTTTTGCTTATATTAGCATTAGAAATTTGATTTTGTTCATTAGTGGATTGAAAACTAGGTTATGGTTTTCATATTTCTCAGTTGCATATATAAATTTATATTTAATTTGCTCCATATGAAACATCACTTATGGTATCTGACTTGAGCCAAGGAAAAGAAAAGGCAGCATAAAGGACAAGAAGAGTTTTACATAAATATTTTAACATAACATAAACATAGTATTTTCTGTTTTATTCTGATTTAAAAAGCAAATACTCATTGTAGGAATATGGAAAGTACAAACATGCAAAGAATAAAATTAAAATCATCAATAGCTACTCTACCCCTTCAATTTAACCATAAATAATGGTTTGATGTATTTACCTTAGAATAGTTGTATGTACAGTTTTTCCCATTTTTATAAACTATGGCAATGGTATCCAAACTTAGTTGATCATCAGAATTACCTAAGCAGTAATATTTTAGAATTCTGACATCTAGGCTTTGCCCCACACCTATTTAATTGGCTAACAATCTTTAATTCAAAGTTTCCAAGTGATCCCAATGATCAGCCAAGTTCGGGAACTATTTTTTCTGTGGAAGTGCATCTCTCAAAGAGAGGTGGTTGTATCAGGGGCATATGGAGCCCAGGCTCATTTGATAATGATGGCAATTTCTCTTTCTTTCATTCTTTTTCTGACTATAACTATTTCTATATCAACATTATAAAAGAAAATGAAACAATACTCGAGCATAAGAATGCTGTCATTCACTCGTGACCACATAAAATTTTGCAAGATTTATTCAGAGAAAACAGTATGAATAGGTTTTTTGGAACATGAGATGTGTAATGACAAGTATCAAAACAAGATTTATTTCCTGTTAGCAGAAAACGAAAATAAATTTAGCAAAATATTTTTTGAAGTAGATACCCACTATACATAAAACTCCTACCATGCTTCTCGATGAGATTTCTTAAAAATCCAAAACAGCAAACACACAAGAATCCTTGTCAAGGTCTCCCAGGTAAAGGAATTCTCCTTCTGGGACTGATTCAATTTTAAAGCCAGGGCTAATCAACTGCTATGTTCTCCACACCATCAGTGGCTTTTGAGCTTTTTTGGCTATGATTCCAGTTAATGTATTTTATATTATGATTTAGAAACACACATATATATACACACATAAATATATATCACACACACACACACACACACACATACACACACACACACAGCACTGGTATTTTTAATTGCTGCATCCTGGAACAAACTGCTCAATGCTAGCTTGTAAATGCAGAAGAAATGACAGCATTAGAAAATCACTATTTTGCAATCACAAAAAAAAGACACAAATATCAATGGATGCTAAAGCCACTAGGTGAAAAGGATATTCATACAATCTCAAAGTATCACCTCACATATTAATTATAAAAGGGAAAATATATATTTACAATGGAGATATCTGGAAGATATCGCTGCACCGAAGTGATCAACCTTATAAACAGGACAACTGTCCTTTTGTGCCTTTCCCCAGTATGATTCAATGGCATGCATGCTGTATCATCTATGTAGTACCAAAGATTTTCCTGAATTATGCTAGTTATTGCTGTATATACCAATGTCCAGAATAACTTTAACATCTTCTACATTGTAAATTATATGACCAATAACAAAATTATCAATATATTTAGTGAATAAATTCTGGCCTATGAATAAAATACTGCACTTATTCTACACAGTATCTACTCCAAGTGTATTATTTGAGATAAAAACACTTATAAATATAAAAGCATACCTGGTATTTGGCTAATTCTGCTTGTAATACTTTCACTTTAGATCTTTCTTGTTCTAATGCAGCATGAAGTGAAGTCACCTGTAACCAAATATTCAATAAGAAAAGACATTTTAGGGTTTTTGGCAAATACTCTAATTCTTAACATATTCACAATGATAGGTTTTTGACAACTAAATGGATGAGTAACAGAGGAGAAACTCCCCTCATAATTTCCATTTGGTATTGTACACAGCTCTATATTAAAGATGGGGCAAACTGTCCTGAGAGAAGACAATAACGATGTGAAGGCGAGAAAAATCAAGCCCAGATACAGGGTAAGTTCTATCTGTCCTTTCTGTCTCCAAATTCATGGTTCATTAAAATACAACCTCATCATCCCCCATTCTTCAGTGGGAAGGACATACCTACCTCCTTTAGTGTTGTAAACAGAATCGTCATTCATGTGCTATTACATAATAATAAAGTATAATTTACACTACTTCCTTACAGTGCTGATGGGCTGTATTTGTTTAGTCAAGTTTAATAATTCAAGACTAAAGACAGCTTAAGAAAACCAGCCACGTATGCTCCACAGTTCCTTACCTGAATAGTGAGCTCATTCTTGATACTTTGTGATTCATCAACTTGAAGAAGTATTTCTGCCTTATCTTTCACTGACAAAAAAGGAAAAACAGCAGTTTAGATTTCCCAGTCACTCAAATACTTTAACAGTACTTCAGGGAACTAAGACATAGTAGTGCAATTAGAACAATGATTTCTTGTCATACTTAAAGAATGTACTTCTTGACCTTGCATAGCTCTTACTTTTCACTGGTAAATTCTTTTTTGTTTGTTTTACATTTTCACCAGTAAATTCTGATCATCATCACCACAGCATTTTTTTCTTAGAAATTTTACATTTTCTGTGGTGTTAAAATATTTATTGCTGGGCATGGTGGCTCACACCTATAATCCCAGCACTTTGGGAGGCTGAGGTGGGCAGATCACTTGAAGCCAGGAGTTGGAGACCAGCCTGGCCAACATGGCGAAACTCTGTCTCTACTAAAAAATATTATACAAAAATTAGCCAGGTGTGGTGGCACATGCCTGTAATCCCAGCTACCTGGGAGGCTGAGGCATAAGGATCCCTTGAACTGGGGATGTGGTGGTTGCTGTGAGCCGAGATGGTGCCACTGCACTCCAGCCTGGGCGACAGAGTGAGACTCTGTCAATAAAAAAAATATATTTTTTTAACTGCATAAATATGATGCAAGATTAATTTTTACATCTACTCTAAATAGGACAAGGATACAAGAAAAAAAATTCACACATAGAAAACATTTTAAATACCTTGACTAATCTTAAAGCAAGATTTTAAAAACAATTACGGTAGCTCTCGCCTGTAATCCTAGCACTTTGGGAGGCTGAGGCAGGCGGATTACCTGAGGTCAGGGGTTCGAAATCAGCCTGGCAAACATGGTGAAATCCTGTCTCTAGTAAAAATACAAAAATTAGCCGGGCACGGTGGTGCATTCCTGTAATCCCAGCTACTCAGGAGGGTGAGGCAGGAGAATCACTTGAACCCATGAGGAGGAGGTTGCAGTGAGCCAGCATCATGCCACTGCACTCCAGCCTGCGTGACAGAGTGAGACTCGTCTCAAAATAAATAAAAACAACATAGAGTGCTTTTTTGTTGGATTGTTGGGGTGAGCATACTATAATGCCAACAAAATTATTATTCTCTTGACTTTTCATACCAATAAAGCAATGTCAACTAAATGTAGCTCATATGATCATAAATGATCATATGACATGTGTGGTCTCTTAAAACTATTCATTTTTTTTTAGGGGCTTTTCTCTCTTGGTGGAAGCAAGATATCTATAGTTTGGCCCTATGTTTCCTAAGCTTCAGAAAGTTTCACATGGCTGAGAACTTCCTTAACTCATGGTAATGGCTAATGTATGAAAAACTAACTCCTCACTTTGAAAACAAACTAGGAGAGACTAGAGAGGTAAAACTGTAGTAACATTAGCAAAGGAGGAAATGTTCAAATATATGAGTACTGATATCACCACAGCTCTGCCAATGTAAGATTGTAGTTCAAATTTATTTTCATAGTTTAGTATGATGAGATGAAACAACCTATCAAGAATCAATTCAGTCTCTCAAGAATCAACTTGGGAACTTTTACAAATTATGCTTTCTACTTCTCCATCCCCAGGATTATAAACACTTGCTAAAAACCAGTGATTTTAAATAGTTATGTAATATTTCAATTACAGTCAGTTATCCTATAATGCTTGTTTTGAAAACACAAATTTGTTTCAATGAGGTTGATGTATTAGGTAACAACCTGAACATACCACAAATTTTCAATCCACTTAAGTACAATTTTATGAACAGAGAAAACCACACCCACATGTACTCCTTGAATATCTACCAGCTACCTTGGTTCACTGTGTGTTAGGAACCACACCCATCTGGTCTGACAACTTTCCATCCTTCCACCATGTAGCAGTAACACACAAGCTGTAACCCTTCTGAGACCTATTTCGCCACAAGCAAACTTTAGGTTTTCTTCAAGGTAAAGTGCTGTATTTATGTAATATTTATGTATTTAATCATTTTAACATGTGTAAAACTGTGTTACTGTTTTTATTAGTTTCCCATCTTTTTTTCATGTGTCACTGACAACGTTTTTAAGTGTTGTGCTTCGAACCTCCCTTTTTCTCATAAGTATTGTGGGTTTTTTTGTTTTTTTGAGACGGGTGTATTAGTTCATTCTCACACTACTATAAACAACTGCCTGAGAATGGGTAATTTATAAAGAAAAGGTTTAATTGACTAATAGTTCCACATGGCTGGGGAGGCCTCAGGAAACTTAAATCACAGAAGAAGGCACCGCTTCACAGGGTGGCAGGAGAGAGAGTAAGTGCTGAGCGAAGGGGGAAGCCTCTTATAACACCATCGGATCTTGTGATAACTCACTATCATGAGAATAGCATGGGGGAAGCACCCCATGATTCAATTATCTCCATCTCGTCCCCCCACCCTTGACATGCGAGGATTATTACAATTCAAGGCGAGATTTGGGTGGAGACACAGAGCCAAACCTTATCAACAGGGTCTCCCTCTGTTGCCCAGGCTGGAGTGCAGTGGCATGATTACAGCAGTCTCAGCCTCCTGGGCTCATGCAATCCTCTCACCTTAGCCTCCTAAGTAGCTGGGACCACAGGCAGGCACCACTATGCCAGGCTAATTTTTGTTTTTTGTTTTTGTTTTGTTTTTTGAGACAAAGTTTTGCCATGTTGCCCAGGCTGGTCTCAAACTCTTGGGCTCAAGCAATCCACCTGTCTCAACCTCCCAAAGCTGGGATTACAGGTGTGAGCCACCGTGCCTGGCCATCTTGTGTGCTTTTGCAGACTAGTGATTTTTAGGAACACATGCTGCATTATTACAGAACTGACCATATTTACATTTACATTATAAGTGTTACAAGTATTTTCACGTAATGATCCTATATAAAATTCTACTTGGATTACTTATACTATGGACACTGTTGTTACTGATAGAGATTCTTAATCTATTTTGAGAGCTAGTTTTATCAGTTAACTATCTCAATTTCCACAGTGTTTTATGAGGAGGAAATATTATTTTATTTTTACATATTTAGAATTTATACATCCAATACACAATGATACTCTTCATTTCTGCACTTAGAAATATATCTTCTAAATAACTTACTTTTTTATTTTCATAATTTTGTTCTTTAGAAGACCCACATGGAGATCAATAACATGCACAGGTCTAAATTAATCTCAGGATGTAGACATTTAAATGTCCAAATAATGTCTTTCCCCATAATTTTTTCTTTTTTTGAGACAAAGTCTCACTCTGTCAGCCAGGATGGAGTACAGTGGCATGATCTTGGCTTACTGCAACCTCCGCCTCCTGTGTTCAAGTGATTCTTGTGCCTCAGCCTCCCAAGTAGCTGGATTATAGGCACGCACCACCACACCTGGCTAATTTTTGTATTTTTAGTAGAAACAGGGTTTCACCATGTTGGCCAGGGTGGTCTCGAACTCCTAACCTCAGGTGAGGAACACCTCTGCCTCCCAAAGTGCTGGGATTACAGGCATAAGCCACTGCGCCTGGCCTCTCCCCATAATTCTTTAACTTCTATTTGTATAATAATTAAGTTATAAAAAACATAAGGTTGAATCTACTTCAAGAGTATTCATGTTTTGTTCAACTGGACATGATTTCTGATTTTTACTCATTGTTTGACAACTATTTTGTTATACAGTTTAAATTTTGTTTGGACAGTTCTATTCCAAGTATAGTCATCCCTTGGTAAACAATTGCTTTCAGGACCTACCAAGGATACCAAAATCTAAAGATGCTCAAGTCCCTGATATAAAATGGTATATATCTGCATAAAACCTATGAATAGCCTCCTATATGCTTTAAATCATCTCCAGATTACCGGCTGGGTGCAGTGGCTCACGCCTGTAATCCCAGCACTTTGGAAGGCCAAGGCAGGAGGATCACGAGTTCAGGAGATCAAGACCATCCTGGCCAACATGGTGAAACCCCATCTCTACTAAAAATACAAAAAAATTAGCCAGGTGTGGTGGGGGGCTCCTGTAGTCCCAGCTACTCGGGAGGCTGAGGCAGGAGAATGGCGTGAACCCGGGAGGCAAAGCTTGCAGTGAGCTGAGATCGCGCCACTGTGCTCCAGTCTGGGCGACAGAGTGAGACTCCATCTCAAAAAAATAAATAAATAAAAATAAAACAAAATAAATCATCTCTAGATTACCTATAATACCTAATATGGCATAAATGCTATATAAATAGCTGTTACACTGTATTGTTTAGGGAGTAATGACAAGAAAAAATTCTGCACATGCACAATTTCAAAAAATATATTTTTGATCCACAACTGACTGATCCACAGATGGGGAACCCACGGATATGGAGGGCTGACTGCACCTTCACAGCTGAAAACAATTTTTGGTATTTTTTCATTTTTCAAGGTGAATTTCACAATTTCTTAAGAGCTATACAATATTCACAGGAGCTATCTTTGGAGTTTCATTAGCATTTATTAATAGGAAAATTGTTGATTACATTTCATTTTGCCTATTCAGAGAAAGATTTTCTCCTTTATGTCTTAATCTCTGTTTCTTTTATGGTTGATAATTTCCTTTGCCTAAGTCTCATATTAAAAAATTAAAATATATTTCCTTTTTTATTATGAATGGAAAATTTTCATAAAACTTTCAGGATAAATGTCACTAGGCATATACATAGTGAGAAATGCAACTGATTTGGTGGGCTTTTGTATATCAGTTTTACTAGTCTCATAACCTGTAATCATTTTTTGGATTGATTTCCTTGGCTTCCTGCTGGTAACCTCTTGTCAAAAGTTTACAGAGTAGCAGCAAAAGTACGAAGAGCAGGGACGAGGGGAGAAGGAAAGAAGGAAACAAAAAAGAAAACCTAAAGTGATGACAGGCTGCCTCCTTCAAGAGCTGAAAAGCAGAATCCTAAGCAAATGTTAGGCTTGTTTTCCCTCTAAATATACTTCAGTAAGTTATAAGAGTTGAATTTTAAGAGTTTCTTTTACCCAGATAGTTATAAACTGGTATAAAACTAAGGTGCTGTAAGAGTGATCTAATAATAACTTTATGAGCAACTATCCAGCTTCTTCTTTTTTTTTTTTCTTTTAGACAGTCTCACTCTGCTCCCCAGGCTGCAAGTACAGTGGCGCAATCTCGGTTCACTGCAACCTCTGCCTCCCGGGTTCACAATTCTCGTGCCTCAGTTTCTCAAGTAGCTGGGATTACAGATGTGCACCACCACGTCTGGCTACTTTTTGTATTTTTAGTAGAGACGGGCTTTCACCATGTTGGCCAGTCTGGTCTCAAACTCTTGGCCTCAAGTGATCTGCCCACCTTGGCCTCCCAAAGTGCTAGGATTACAGATGAGCCACCATGCCTGGCCAACTATCTAGCTTATATCACTCTGGGAAACCTTTCTACTTTGTTGAGTCCCTTTTTCAATTTTTTTTATTGGCACATAATAATCATATATATTTATGGGGTGCATGTGATATTTTGATACAGGCATACAAAATGTACTGATCAAATAGGTATTTAGGATATCCAGTAATTCAAACATTTATCATTTCTTTGTGTTGAGGGCACTTCAAATCTTCTAGGCATTTTGAAATATACAAATTATTAACTATAGTAACCCTATTGTGCTACCAAACACTTTTGTTGAGTTGGTAAATCACATATTTGAAAAAGTACCTTCAGATATTAAGATAAACTTTTAATTACAAAATGTAAAATCCACTTACTTTCACCTTCCTGAAGCATTTTCAATAATTGTGCATTTCTTGCCTTTACTTCCTTATACTTTGCCTAATAGTCAAAGAAAAAAGATTTAGTTTTTTTAAAAGTAAGAGATAAAATAATTACTTACTGTCAACTTACAGAGCTCTGAATTCTAGTCTTGCTCAAAAATATAATTATTTTTTGAAACAAACAGGATGGAGGAAAATGTATTCAGAACTATCTACAACTTAAATTAAGTCCCTGGCACAATAATATGTATCAATATTATATGTGATTGAAAATTAAAGAAGAGAAGGATAAAAGTGGAGAAAACTCAGTTTTCCTAAAGAATCTTCTTTTCTTCCTCAGATAAAACCCTTATACAATTCAAAATAATTTAAATGAAAACCAAAAGGAAAATGAGCCACAGTTCTAAAGCAGTACTGTCCGGCAATATACTAGGACTTTCTACATCTGTTCTGTATTTGCCGCCGTCCAATATGCGACTACTGAAAGAACACTAGCAATGCGGCTGGTGTGACTGAGAAAAATTAATCTTTAAACTTTAAATTTAAAAGGCGATAGACTTGTAGTGGATACTGAATTTTATAGGGCAGTTCTATACCTTCTCAGTTGAGGATTCACTAATCGTTTGTTACTTCACTGACTAAATAATCACTGTTTTAATTTTTGGTTGGCATGAATTAGTACTTTATCCAAATATCTTTCAACTCTTTTTCAATTTCTTTTTCCAGATGGCTTCTTCTCACATTACATAATGATACAAGTATACATTTATGAACAAGAAGGATTGTGTTCCCACATTCGCATCCATATTTTAGGCAATTTTACCCCATGCTACCCTTATTCAACACATCTTATAACACTCTCTGTATCACTTTTTTATTTACTTTTTTTTTTTTTTTTTTTGAGATGGAGTCTTGCTCTGCCGCCCACGTTGGAGTGCAATAGCACTATCTCGGCTCACTGTAACCTTCGCCTCCTGGGTTCAAGCGATTTTCCTGCCTCAGCCTCCCTAGCAGCTGGTACTACAGGTGTGCACCACCATGCCTGGCTGATTTTTGTATTTTTAGTAGAGATGGGGTTTCACCATGTAGGCCAGGCTGGTCTTGAACTCCTGGCCTCAAGTGATCCACCCACTTTGGTCTCCCAAAGTGCTGGGATTACAGGCATGAGGACACTGCGCCCAGGCCTGAATCATTTATAAAGATTTAATACATTAATACATTAGAGAAAACAATGCATTTAACATATATAGAAAACAAAACCTAAAGAAAACATTAATATAAGAAAATCATTTTTTCCTCTCAACATATACATAGATATGTATAGAAGTTACCAGATTCAAATCTTTTTTAAAAAACAAATTAAAAAGTGTTTTAAGTCCAATAAAGATGGCTTTTACTAAATATTACTCTGTCCCTTAAATCACTGATGATAAGTAAATAATGTTTACTGAATAATACTGCAGTCAACACAATAAAACAAAGTAAGCGCCATGCTGAATATAAAGGTAGGAGGACTGCTGAGTAGCTCAGAAATGAACAAGGGAGACCAGTCAAATGGAAACATAAAAATATAACGGGGGAAAACACATATACTCAACTACAACTATATTTGCTATGAATATAGAAATAGTCATTGTGAATATGAAACTACACTCACTATGAAATTCCCACCCTCAGGGCTTCAACCTATGTTAGTATTTCACCAAACTATCTCTGGCTCAAGCCTTCGTTCAAGGTCCAGATCAGTCTTCATGGAGGTACCTCTTACTCAAGGTTTAGGGTCTAAAATATCTCACAAAGCAAAAATTCTAAATCAGCATGATTACCTGTGACAATTGTTTGCACTGCTTAAAACTGCATATATAAAATATAAATGTATAAAATACCACTAACATATAGCTTATAATAAAAAGCACATATGAAGTACATAACATTTTTGCTAGTATGTTTAATTTCATGACAGAGAGCATATAAAGTTGATAAAATTAAATACACATGTACTGTTGCTGCGCTGTGTCTAAAAAAAGTAGCCATTTAAAACGCAACGTGTCCAAAATGAAATCTATTAGTTCCCATTCCCCAAACCAATTAAAGATGTGCTCTTCCTCTTACACTCTATACTTATCCATTGTTTTAGCAGGTTGTCTTCACTCCAAGCCTCAGCAACATGCATTATCATCCCAAATATCTTCCCAATATCATCCCACAGCAGCTCCGTCATTTTACATTCCTACCAGCAGTGAACAGGTTCCAATTTCTCGACATCCTTGCCAGCACTTGTTATGTATACATTTTATTTTAAACCACAAATCTTAACTCCTCCCTTAAGCTTTTTTAAAAAGCGATTTTAAAATCTATTATTCATCTCAAGTATTCTTCTTTGACTAATATTAACTCACATAAAAATTACGTATTCAATGCCTGTAATGTGCCAGGTACCTAATAATCATCATGTCACTTCCCTTCTAAAAATCTTTAATGCTATTTTATTTTATTGAGATGGAGTCCTGCTGTGTCACCCAGGCTGGAGTGCATGGCGTTATCTTAGCTCACTGCAACCTCCGCCATCTAGGTTCAAGCAATTCTCCTGCCTCAGCCTTCCAAGTAGCTGGGACTACAGGTGCGTGCCACCACGCCCGGCTAATGTTTTGCATTTTTAGTAGAGATGAGGTTTCACCGTGTTAGCCAGGATGGTCTTGATCTCCTGACCTGGTGATCCGCCCACCCTGGCCTCCCAAAGTGCTGGAATTACAGGTGTGAGCCACCGTGCCCGGCCTAATAACCTCTCTAAAATCCAAATGCCTTCGAATTCTGACCCCAACTCATACCTGCAATCTCAACTTCTAGTTTCCCATTTCTCTGAATGTCAGCCACAATGTACTTTCCATCATATTCCCATGCCTTTGTACACACAATTCTCTCTACCTGGAAAAATCATCTTTTCTATGAGATCCTTACCAATTTTTGATAGCAGCAACTCATTCATTCCTCTGTCTGTTCTTCTGAAGCACGCTGTCATATCCTACACTGTACTGCAACTATTTACATGTTTATCTTCCCCCATTAATCTATAAGCTTCTTGTTAACTCATCTTTGTATTCCCTGTGCCTAGTACAACAAAAACGAAGGGAAATGTAAATGAAAAGCTAAGGTAAATGAGTGGGTGCAGTCAAAAAAAGTTTTAGTAGGGATGATTCTTGAAAGGCATGAGTAGAAGAAGAAGGTAAATGTAAGAACCATCAGGGCTGGAACTTGATTTATTTTTTTTCACGATTTATTTTTTTTCACTACCACATACACAGGGTGCAAAAGTATCTGCCATATTATAGGCACTCAATAAATAATTGTTGAGTGAATTCATATTAGTCAAAAGAATGATAGTTGATATGAATAACAGATTTTTAAAAAATGTTTTTTTTTTTAAAAAAACCTAAGGGGAGAGGTAATATTTGTAGTTAAAAATACATTGTATACATCACAAGTGCTGGAAAGGATGTGGAGAAACTGGAACCCCTGTTCACTCCTGGTGGGAAGGTAAAATGACGTGGGTGCCATGGAAAAGTTTGGCAGTTCCTCGAAAAGTTAAATGTGGAATTATATAATCCAGCAATTCCACTCTTAGGTGTGTACATACCCAAAAGAACTGAAAGCAAGGACTCAGATACTTATGCACCAGTAAACAAAATATATACACACAATGAAAAATTATTCAGCTATAATAAGGGATGAAATTCTGACACATGCTACAACGTGGATGAACCTTAAAAACATTGTGCCAGGCCAGGCACAGTGGCTCACACCTGTAATCCCAACACCTTGAGAGGCCAAGGCGAGCGGATCACGAGGTCACGAGTTTGACACCAGCCTGGTCAACATAGTGAAACCCCATCTCTACTGAAAATGCAAAAATTAGCCAGGCATGGTGGTGCATGTCTGTAGTCCCAGCTACTCAGGAGGCTGAGGCAGGAGAATTGCTTGAACCTGGGAGGCAGAGGTTGTGGTGAGCCAAGATTGTGCCACTGCACTCCAGCCTGGGCAGCAGAGCAAGACTGTCTCACAAAACAAACAAAAAACACATTATGCTAAGTGAATATGCCACACATAAGAGGACAAACAAAAAACACATTATGCTAAGTGAATATGCCACACATAAGAGGATAAACACTGTATGATTCCACTTACATGAGGTACCTAGAATGGGCAAATTCATAGAAATTAGAGGTTACCAGGGTGTGGAAAATGAGAATAGGGAGTTCTTGGTGGGTAAGAGTTTCTGCCTGGGATGATGAAAAAGTTCTGGAAATAGACAGTGGTGATGGTTACACAATGCTGTGTAAAGATACTTAATGCCCCACTGCATTATACAGTTTAAATGGTTATATGTATTTTACAACAACAAAAATACATTTTATACTGTGTGTAAACTATACCACAATAAAGTTCATTTTTAAAAAACAAAATACGACTAGGCATGGTGGCTCATGCCTGTAATCCCAGCACTTTAGGAAGCTGGGGTGGGCGGATCTCTTGAGGCCAGGAATTCGTGACCAGACTGGCCAACACGGTGAAACCCTGTCTCTACTAAAAACACAAAAAATTAACCAGGTATGGTGGCTCATGTCTGTAATCCCAGCTACTCAGGAGCCTGAGGCAGGAGAATCGCTTGAACCAAGGCAGAGGTTGCACTGAGCTGAGATCATGCCATTGCACTCCAGCCTGGGCAACAGAGTGAGACTCAAAAAATAACAACAACAAATAAATAAATAAATAAATAAATAATCATTCAGATTTTAAACCATTAATCAAAGAGTTTAAGAACATAAAAAATAGAATGACTATTCCCATGAATTGCATATTAAACATATTTGCATATAAGAAAAACAAAATACGAAAATGTATAGAATTATTTTCTTTAGCAACAGTAAATGGACACAAACCTCCCATTGAGTGATTACATTTTTCAGCTTCTGGATTTCAGCATCTTTCCTTTCTAGCTCTAACTTTAGTCTTTCAATTCTTCCGTCTTTCAGAACCACTTCCTGAAAAGAGAGAAACAACATTTTAGGACTTTGATTATTCTGCTAATCCTGGTTTATAATATTCCTTTGTGAAAAGTTTAAGAGCAAAAATTCTGACCTTAATTTTCTGAGGCCATCTTATGCTGTTGACTACATTTCCATTTTCACTCAATTATATAATCTTAATATATACAGTGCAAGCAAGGAAGTATTTATAATTAACCCAAACATACTGACAAACAATATCAGGGCTTTCAAAGGATATTTCTATCCTGGAACAAACATATTAAAAGTGCTCTGTGACAAGTTGTTGTTATTAGTCTATCTTAAAAATTCAAAAATTCAAAAAATGACTAAAAATACAAAATAAATAAAAAATATAAAAAATAAAATAAATAGCTTTTCTCTATATTAGCAATTAACAGGTAGAAGGCATAACTAGAAAAATAATTTCCTCACAACAGCAAGAAAAACTAACCAGAAGAATAACACTAAGAAGTGATTAGGACCAACACTAAGAAAATTATAAAATCTTGAAAATGACACAAAGTATGGTTTGTAAATAGGAAGGCTACAGGTTACTTTGTAAGTTAATTAACATTTCAATAGAAATTCCAATAGGATGTTGTTCTTTGGAACTTATAAAGATAGTAAAGACTTCATCTGGGAGAATTCAGGATGGAAGCAAACAAAAAGTTAATCTGATGAAGAAAGATTTGCCTATCAATTATATAAGGCAAAATAAATAAAATCATGGCACCTAGGTTGACAGAACAATGTACCAGAAAACAAAGTCCAGAAAGAGACTTGAGATATAAGAGTTTATTGTAAGTAAGGATGATACTTTTAAAAAGTGAGAAAATGCTGAATTACAGAATAATGGTAGGTTATAGGACAAATGGCTAACTGGGAAAAATCAGGTTAAATCGCTGTCATCTTGCACCATATACCAAAATAAACAAATTTAGTGTAAAAAAAAATCACCCCAAAGTCATACTTTCGATGAGAATATAAATGGTTCTGTTTATCTAAGGAGTAACGTGGCAACATCAACGTAGTACCCTACAAATACTCACTGAGCATCTAACTTCTAGGAGCTGGGTACACCATGGTGAACCAAACCGAAAAGATTCTGTGCTTCTTTTCTAGATTAGTAAAGCTCTTTCAAATGGTGACACTTAAATTGAACCTTGTGTGATGGGTAGGAATTGGCTAAGTAAAAAGGGGAAGTGAGAGCTTTCCAGGTAGAAAGAACAGTATGTTTAAAGGCCTTGCAGGAAGGAAGGGCCTGGAGAATTTGAAGAAAAAAATAAGCCAGTATGGTAAGATAGTGAGGGGGAAGATGGTCCAAGATGACTTTGGAAAAGCCAGTAGAGACCTGATCCTGGAGGACCTTGTAAGCCATAAGAACAGTCTGCACATGATTCTGAATAAAACAGACAGCAGTGAAGGAGGACTGCTAGGTTAGATTTGATTGTGTGAGACTTATGTTTGTAAAGGATCCCTTTTCATGCTGTGTGGAAACGAAATGGAGTGAGGTAAGACAGGTAGAAAGATCCTTTAATTGCTACTATAACCCCAGGTCAAATAAGACTATGCTTTGGATTAGGGTGAAAGCAGTATAAATACAGAGAAGTATATCTGAGAAATAATTTGGAGGTAGCATTTGATGAAAGGTTGAAAGAATGTGGCAGGTGAGGAAGAAGATGGACACTGCAATCTAAGTTTCTAGTTTAGGTAATGAGGTGAGTAGGTCAAAATTAGAAATATACTACTATTAAGTTCCAGAATCTCACTTTTACAAATTTATTTCCAAAAGATAAATGAGGTAGCGAAGTATCTATGAAAAGTGTTCATTGTAGATTTATCACAACACAAAACTGGACATCAATTTAAATGCCAAACAATAGGATATAGGTTAAATATATAGTAAATTCAAAAACTGAAAACTAAGTCACTAAAAATGCTGATATAGAGCTATAAAATAATATCTGCACGATTCCAAAATTGTAGTGTGTGCAAAGAAAAAATTCTGGAAGAATATACACCAAAACTTTAAATTATAACTGTGTGAACATGGGATTATGAAAGATTTTACTTTATTGTTTAAAATTTCCTTTTATCAAAATTATTTTATACTGAGTAAATAATCATGGAATAATACTGTTTTACTTTTGAATAAAAATAAACCATTATGTATTTTTAGAAATCTTGATGAATATGATTATCTTTGAATAAGAAGCCCTTCTGAAATTGACATAAAAAAGAGGAAAATGGAAAAGATTGATAGATGTGATTTGATGAAAGATCTCAGAAAAAAAACACTGTAACAAAATAAAAGGTAAAGGAAAACAGAAAATGCAACCAACATGATAGACATATGACCAACAAACATGAAAAAAAGTACAATCTCGCTAGTAAGCAAATCCAGGTTTTATCAAACTAGTACTTTTTTTTTTCTTCTTCTTGAGACAAAGTCTCGATCTTATCTCCCAGGCTAGAATACAGTGGTGTGATCTCAGCTCACTGCAACCTTGCCTCCCGGGTTCAAGCAATTTTCCTGCCTCAGTCTCCCAAGTAGCTGGGATTACAGGTGCCTGCCACCACTCCTGGCTGATTTTTGTATTTTTAGTAGATACAGGGTTTCACCATGTTGGCCAGGCTGGTCTTGAACTCCTGATCTCAGGCGATCCACCTGCCTCAGCCTCCCAAGGTGCTGGGATTACAGGCGTGACCCACCGCACCAGGCCAAACTGGTACATTAAAAAATTTTTTTTTCTTAGTATAAGTAATCAGAGGCAATTTACCTATAAACTGAAATTATTCCATGTATAAGAATTAATGTCCCAGGCACAGTGGCTCACGCTTGTAATCTCAGCACTTTGGGAGGCAGAGGTGAGCAGATCACCTGAGGTCGGGAGTTTGAGACCAGCCTGGCCAACATGGTGACCCTCTACTAAAAATACACAAACTAGCTGGGGGTGGTGGCACATGCCTATAATCCCAGCTACTCGAGAGGCTGAGGCACAGGGACGGCTTGAACCTGAAGGGCAAAGGTTGCAGTGCCCTGAGATTGCGCTACTGCACTCCACCCTGGGCGACAGAGTGAGACTCCATCTCAAAAACAAAAATTAAAAAAAAAAACCCAATGTCCTGAAATGCTCACCATTTGCGTTTAACTGAAAAAGTGGTCCATCTAATAGTTTCTGCACTGATGAGGGAAAAGTATATATCCATAGAAAAGTAAGACCACACTAAAATATCAGTACCCTAGCTGTTTTCTCTAGGTGAGAATGAGATTAGGGTCATTTTTCTCCCACTACAACTGAAAATTGGGGATGATAATGATACCTACCAACTTCATAGTTAGTTGTTAATAATCAAATGAGATAATACACTTTAAGTACTTAACACAGTGACTGGAATATACATAGCAAACCCTCAAATATTTATTTTTGCCATTATCATTTCTTCATTTTACTTATCAGTAGTTTCCAAAATTTCTACAAGAGATATTACTTTTAAAACAAAGTTGTATTGTTTTAATGTATACTGATTTTAATGAAGTCCTACATTTCAATAAAACCTTTTAAAAGTATCTTCTAAGTAGAAAATATTATACTAAAATGAGGATGAAAAGATGTACAAGATAAAGCCTATGCCTACAAGGGATCTGTAATCTATTAAAAATGACAGGGAAAACGTGTGATGTGAAATGTGCCATAAGAAAAACAAAATGCTATGGGGTATAGAAAAAGGAAAATTATATCCAGGTTTTCTGTGTCTCGGGTTTGGGGTTCGGCTGAGGCAGTGAGAGAGAGCTTCTGGGAGGAGATGGCATGTGAAATGAATGAAATGAACCTTGAATAAAGCTGGGACGCACCCAGCATTCTGTGACAGGAATGGTCTACTCCAGCTAGAAGAAAAATTGGAAGAGTACAAACAGCTAAAGATAATTAAGGATATCCTGTATAACAAGGTTTTCAAACTTATTTGACAGTGCCCTATGATAGGAATGTTTTACACAGACACACAGACACATGCACACATAGAAACAACTTTCACAAAATATAAATAGGTGTCACATACTCTGACATTTTCTCCTTTCCCATTTTTTGGTAGCAACCTACTAAATTGATTTTAGGACCTACTGAATGGGTTGGGAAACTCAGTTTGAAAAGCATAGCCTAAGGACTTTAGGTGTCAGGTCAAGGACACTGTACTTAATTCAACAGACACTGAAGTTTAAGGGCACAGCATGGCATGATGGAAGTAAAGATTTATAAAAAGGCATTTGTTAGCAGGGTGTAACACATTATCTGGCATTAAAGGCAAGAAGCATAAAGATTGGTTAGATTACTGAAATAATGCCAGTAAGAGATAATGAGAGCCTAAATTAGAGAATGTTGGTAAAAATGGAAACAAAGATAGATCGGAAAATATTTCAAAGATTTAAAACTTCAAAATCTTGAAAAACAGAAAAGTGAAAAAACAAAACAAAACAAAAAAACACTGTAGAATCTGGATACCTAGGTAAAATGAGGAAACCAAAAACTGAAATGACAGAAGTCAAGCCAAATGCTTCGTGTGGAGAGGAAGATGATGAGCCTGGGTTTGAACACAGTGAGAGTAAAGTATGCATCAAACAACAGGATGGAATATGCCACAAAGATAATTAATAAAACAGAGCCCCAAAGGCCACAAGAGGGGACGGGATCAGGGATGACTGATCCACCTAGCACTGGTGCAGTTGTGGAGAAATTAGTAAGCTCACATCCTGCTGCTAGAAGACAGTATGTTGAATGCACCAAGAGCAACACAGAAGCTTATATCCTTTGATTCAATTACTATCTAAAACAATCTACTCCAAGGAAACAATTCACCAAAATATTAAATGTATGATCAGTGAATATCAAGCCATCAATTCTAAACAATGTTCAATAATAGGGCAAGTACCAAGCAACTTACAGCATGTTGATGTGGCAGGATATAACACCTGGTTTACAAAAGGGGTTAGAAAACTAGATTCATTATTGTTAAAATTATTTTAAAATACCTATGCATCTAGGCATTTTCCTAGAAAAACACTATTAACAAATGAAACTAGGCTGGGCATGGTGGCTCATGCCCATAATCTCAGCAATTTGTGAGGCTGAGGTGGGCAGATCACTTGAGGTCAGGAGTTCGAGACCAGCCTGGCCAACATAGCAAAACCCTGTCTATAGTTTAAAAAAAAACAAAAAACAAAACACAAAAATTAGCTGGGCATGGTGATGTATGCCAGTAATCCCAGCTACTTGGGAGGGTGAGGCAGAAGCATTGCTTGAACCCAGGAGGTGAAGGTTGTACTGAGCCAAAAGAATGCTACAGAACTCCCGCCAGGTGACAGAGTGAGACTCCATCTCAAAAAAAAAAAAAAAAAAAAAGAAATTACATGTCATGTGAAGAATGACAGTCTTAGGGTTGATTTACTTTTCACTTTTAAAAATGCCTAGTATATCAATGTATGCACAGTTAAAAAGGATTTTAACCTTGGAAAGCAGAAGAGTTTTCTTTGAGAAAGAAGCACAATGGGTAGAGGAAAGAGGTATACATGGAGAGAGAAGTGGATAATTCTTTAAATGGCATGAATCCTCTTTTCTCTCCTTTACACTTAATGAAATGCTATGAAAAAATTCTAATTTTCTCACTTAGGAAAAACTTCACATATGCAAAAGAATTTTATGTATGACACATTAGGTAAAAGAAAATAAACCAAAAGCAGATTAAGAATTTGACAATACCAATACCTTACCAATACCATCCCTCTCTCCAATCACACCCCTTTTCCCTCCTCTCCTGAGGATATCCATGATTACAGATTCTGTCATTCTTTTCCTTTGTTAAAGTCTTTTACTACATGTATATGAAGCCCTGAATAATGTATTACATTTCTATTTTTAATTTTTATTTATTTTTTTGAGACAGGGTCTTGCTTCAATGACCAGGTTGAAAGACAGTGGCATGATCACAGCTCCCTGCAGCCTTGACTTAACAGGTTCAATCAATCCTCCCACCTCAGCCTTCTGAGTAGCTGAGACTATAGGTGCATGCCAACACACCTGGATAATTTTTTTTTTGTAGAGACAGGGCTATTTAAAAAAATTTATATGAATGTCATCAAATTATTATTTGGTGATCTGTGTTTTTCATTAAATGCTATGCTCTTGATATGCATCCATGTTGCTATGTATAACTACAACTTACTTCTCTTATTCTTTTGCTATTACAAACAACTGAGTTTTGAACACTTTTTTTGGACATGTCTTCAAGGTTTAATCTAGGCATAGAATTTCTAGAACATAACGTCATGCCCATTATCTTCAACTTTAAAAGTAAATGCCAAATTGTTTTCCAAAATGGTTATACCAATTTACATTCCCACTAGTGGTATGTTAATGCTATTCTATATCCTTACTAATAATTAGTAGTCTTTACCTTCCTTCGGTTTTTTCCTAGGCCCTGCAGTGAAATTAATATTACTGTAATAAACTTTGCTTTCTGCTCAAAAACCTTCAAAAATTCTTTAATGTCTGCTGACTAAATTATAAACCAGCCTTTAAATTCGCTATAATCTTTTCCAACTTAACTTACCAAATTTATACTACATTCCTCTATAAACCTTCTATTTTAATGAAACTGGTTTATACTTCATTACCTCCATACTTTTACTCAAGGCATCCCAGTTTCTTCTTCATCTCTGCATGTTCAAATTCTATTGTCTTCATAGAATGGCTGAATGGATTAAGAAATAAGACCCAATGATCTGTTGCCTACAAGAAACACATTTCACCTATGAAGACATACATAGACTGAAAATAAAGGGAAGAAAAAAGATATTCCATGACAAGGGAAACCAAAAAAGAGCAGAAGTAGCTATATTAATATCAGACAAAATAGATTTCAAGACAAGAACTATAAGAAGAAACAAAGAAGGTCACTATATAAAGATAAAGGGGTCAGTTCAGCAAGAGGATATAACAATTTTAAATACATATATACCCAACACTGGAGCACTCAGATATATAAAGCAAATTTTATTAGAGCTAAAGAGAGAGATGGGCCCCAATACAATAATAGCTGGTGATTTCAACACTCCACTTTCAGCACTGGACAGATCTTTTAGAAACAAAATCAACAAAGAAACACTGGACTTAACCTGCACTATAAACCAAAAGGACCAATAGATATTGACAGAACTTTTCATCCAACAGCTTCAGAATACACATTCTTTTCTTCAATACACAGATAATTCTCAAGGACAGACCCTATGTTAGGTCACAAAACAAGTCCTAAAACATCAAAAAAATTGAAATAGTATCAAGCATCTTTTCTGACCACAATGAAATAAAACTACAAATCAAGGACAAAAAGAATTTTAGAAACTATACAAATACATGGAAATTAAACAATATCCTCCTGAACGATCAGTGGCTCAACAAAGAAATTAGGAAGGAAACTGAAACATTTCTTGAAACAAATGCTAATGGAAAACACACCAAAAGCTATGGGATACAATAAAGGCAGTACTAAGAGGAAAATTTAAAGCTGTAAGTGCCTACATCAAAAAAGAAGAAAAACTTCAAATAACCTAACAATTAATGTTAAAGAACTAGAAAAGCAAGAACAAACCAAGCACAAAATTTGAAGAAAAGAAATAAACATCAGAGCAGAAATAAATGAAACTAAAATGAAATCAATATAAAAGAAATAAATGAAACTGAAATGAAGAATCCAAAAGTTGATTTTTTGAAAATTAAACAAAATTTTAAAAAATTTAAAATTACAAAAAAAAAAGAAAATTAAAATTGACAAACCTTTAACCGCATCAAGAAAAGAGAAGTTCCAAATAAAACAGAGATTTAAAAAAGGGACATTACAACTAATACTACAGAAATTCAAAGGATCATTAGTGGCTACTCTGAGCAACTATATGCCAATAAATTGAAAAATCTAGAGGGAATGGACAAATTCCTAGACACATACAACCTACCAAGATTGAACCATGAAGAAACCCAAAATCTGAACAGACCAATAATAAGACTGAAGCCATAATAAAAAGTCTTCCAATAAAGAAAAGCCCAGGATCCAATGGCTTTACTGCTGAATTCTACCAAACACTTAAGGAATTAATACAAATCCTACTCAAACTATTTTGAGAAAAGACGAGGAGAGAGTACTTCCAAACTCCTTCTATGAGGCCCCGATACCAAAACCAGACAAAGAAATATCAAAAAAAGAAAACTAGAGGCCAATATCTGATGAATATCGATGCAAAAAATCCTGAAAAAAATACTGAATTCAAGAACAGATTGAAAAGATCATTCATTATGACCAACTGGGATTTATCCCAGGAATGCAAGGCTGGTTCAACGTATATAAATCAATACATCACATCAACAGAATGAAGGGCAAAAACCACATGATCATTTCAACTGATGCTGAAAAAGCATTTGATAAAATTCAACATCCTTTCACAATAAAAACTGTCAAAAAACTGGGTATAGAAGGAACATATCTCAACATAATAAAAGCCATACACAATAAACCCACAGCAAGTAATATACTGGATGGGGAAAAACTGAAAGCCTTTCCTCTAAGATCTAGAACAAGACAAGGATGCCCACTTTCACCCTGTTATTCATTGTAGTACAGGAAGTCCTAGCTAGCGCAATCAGACAAGAGAAAGAAAGGGCATCTAAATTGGAAAGGAAGAAGTCAAATTATTCTTGTTTGCAGATGATATCACTTTATATTTGGAAAAACCTAAATGCTCCACAAAGATATTATTAGAACTGATAAACTTAGTAAAGTGGTAGGATACAAAATCAACCTTGAAAAATCAGTAGCATTTCTACAGGCCACAGAGAACAATCTGAAAAAAAATAAAAAAATGTAATCCCATTTACAATAGCCATAAATAAAAGTAAATACCTAGGAATTAACCAAACAAGATCTCTATAATGAAAACTATAAAACACTGATGAATGAAACTGAAGAAGAGATGACAAAATGGAAAGATATTCCATGTTCATGGGTTAGAAGAATCAATATTGTTAAAATGTCCATACCACCCAAAGCAATCTACAGATTCAATGTAATCCCTATCAAAATACCAATGACATTCTTCACAGAAATAGAAAAAACAATCCTAAAATATACATGAAACCACAAAAGACACAGAATAGCCAAAGATATCTTAAGCAAAAAGAAGAAAACTGAATGAATCATGTTACCTGACTTCAAATTATACTACAGAGCTATAGTAACCAAATACCAAGGTACTGGCATACACACACACACACACATAGACCACTGGAACAGAACAGAGAACCCAGAAACAAATCCACACACCTACAGTGAACTCATTTTTGGCAAAGGTGTCAAGAACATACACTGGGGAAAAATGTCTATTCAATAAATGGCGCTAGGAAAATTGGATATCCATATGCAGAAGAATGAAACTAGACACCTATCTCTTCCAAAAATCAAATAAAACTGGAGTTGCCACATGATCCCACAATCCTGCTGGATATATACCCAAATGAAAGGAAATCAGTATACGGAAGAGATATCTGCACTCCCATGTTTATCACAGCACCGTTTATAATAGCCAAGATTTGGAAGCAACCTAAGTGCACATCAACACATGAATGAATAAAGAAAATGTGGTATTTATACATGATGGAGTACTCTTTATCCATAAAAAAATTGTTATTTGCAACAACATGGGTGGAACTGGAGGTCATACGCTAAGTGAAATAAGCCAGGCACAGAAAGGCAAACATCACATGTTCTCACTTATTTGTGAGAGCTACAATTCAGAACAACTGAACTAATGGGAGTTACAAAGGAGAAGGATGGTTTCTAGAGGCTGGGAAAGGCAGTGAGGGGGTGGGCAGGAGGTAAGGATAGTTAATCTGTACCAAAAAATTAGAAAGAATGAATAAGACCTAATATGTGATAGCACAACAGGGTGACTAGACAATAATTTAATTGTACATTTAAAAATAACTAAAATAGCATAATTGGATTGTTTGTAACACAAAGGATATGTGCTTATGTAAGCATTGCATGCCTGTATCAAAATATCTCCTGGAACCCATAAATACATACACCTACTATGTAGCCACAAAAAATAATTAAAAAAAAAAAAAAAAAAAAAAAAACGCAAAGAAAACCCAAATCCTACTCTAAGTTCCTAATTCAAATGCTATTTTCTCCTCACAAAGCCATCTCTGATCCCCTTTCCTGTGAATTACTATAGCATTTTAACAGTGTATCTTTTCTGGGGCTCACCATTTTTTGCTTGTACAAAAATAATTATCTATTAAGTACATACTGGTGGAAAACATGTTCTGCTCAACATTTTAAATCATAATCTAAAACTTCCCTAATAGTGTAAGAATGGCAGGTAATTTCATCCCAATGTAATAAAATTGATAAAACTGTTTGATTTCAAAGTCTGTTCTCTTTCCACTATGTCACACTATCACTTCGGTTTTATATCATACTGCTACTTAATTATTTAAACGTGTTAATATCAAGTTATATACCCAACTTTGTTCTATAAAGGCCTTGAGGAACCTAATTATGTGCTGAAATATACAAATATCATTCCTTCTATCCAAAAATGATCTCAGGTGGCTTTAAAATTAAGAAGATACTACAAAGGGGAAAATCATAATGAAAAGGAAAACCATAATCAATGAAAAAGAAGTGAATACACTAACCGTAAATGTTAATTAACATGGTTGCTTGGTGATATGGTTTGGCTCTGCCCCCACCCAAATCTCATCTTGAATTATAATCATCCCCAAGTGTCAAGGTGGAACCAGGTGGAGAGGGCGGTTTCCCCCATACTGTTCTTCGGTTAGTGAGTGAGTTCTCATAAAAGCTGATGGTTTTATAAGGGGATTCCCCTCTTTGCTCAGCCCTCATTCTCTCTTTTGCCATCCTGTGAAGAGGTGCCTCACACCATGATTGTAAGCCTCCTGAGGCCTCCCTAGCCACACAGAACTGTGAGTCAAATCTCTTTTCTTTATAAATTACCCAATCTCGGGTATTTCTTCACAGCAGTATGTGAACGGACTAATACAGTAAATTGGTACCACAGAGAGTCAGGGGCTGCTATAAAGATACCTGAAAATGTGGATGTGACTTTGGAACTGGGTAATAGGCAGAGGCTGGAACACTTTGGAGGGTTTAGAAGACAGGAAAATGTGGGAAAATCTGGAACTTCCTAGAGACTTTTTGAATGACAACGAAGCCCAGGCTGAGGTGGTCTCAGATGGAGATGAGGAACTTGTTGGGAAATGGAGTAAAGGTCATTCTTGCTACGCTTTAGCCAAGAAACTGGTGGCTTTTTGCTGCTGCCCTAGAGATCTGTGTAACTCTGAGCTTCAGAGAGGTGATTTAGGGTACCTGGTGAAAGAAATTTCTAAGCAGCAAAGCATTCAAGAGGTGTCAGAGCATAAAAGTTCAGAAAATTTGCAGCCTGACAATGCAGTAGAAAAGAAAAACCTGGCCGGGCGTGGTGGCTCAAGCCTGTAATCCCAGCACTTTGGGAGGCCGAGACGGGCGGATCACGAGGTCAGGAAATCGAGACCATCCTGGCTAACACGGTGAAACCCCGTTTCTACTAAAAAAAAACACACAAAAAACTAGCCGGGCGAGGTGGCGGTCGCCTGTAGAAAAATGTCTGTACTTTCTGCACAATTTTTCTGTAAACCTAAACTGCTCTAGAAAATAAAATCTAGGGTGGGTGTGGTGACTCATGCCTGTAATCCCAGCACTTTGGGAGGCCAAGGCAGGTGGATCACCTGAGGTCAGGAGTTTGAGACCAGCCTGGTCAACATGATGAAACCCCATCTCTACAAAAATACAAAAATTAGCTGGGTGTGGTGGCGCATGCCTGTAGTCCCAGCTGCTCGAGAGGCTGAGTGAGGCAGGAGAATCGTTTGAACCCGGGAGGTGAAGGTTGCAGTGAGCCGAGATCACGCCACTGTACTACAGCAGGGCGACAGAGTGAGACTCCATCTCAGAAAAAAAAAAAAGAAAAGAAAAATCTATTTTCTGGGTAGAAATTCAAATCTACTGCACAAGTGAGGAGGAGCCAAATGCTCATCACCAAGACAATGGGGAAAATTTCTCCAGGGCATGTCAGAGACCTTCACAGAAGCCCCTTCCATCACAGGCCTGGAAGCCTAGGAGGGAAAATTGGTTTTCTGGGCTGGGTCCAGGGCCCCTATGCTGTGTGCAGCCTACGGACTTGGTGCCCTATGTCCCAGCTGCTCCAGCCATGGCTAAATGGGGCCAAGGTACAGCTCAGGCTTTTGCTTCAGAAGGGGCAAGCCCCAAGCCTAGGCAGCTTCTACATGATGTTGGTCCTGTGCACAGAAGAGAAGAACTGACGTTTGGGAACCGCTGCCTAGATTTCAAAGGATGTATGGAAACTCCTGGATGTCCAGGTAGAGGTATGGTACAGGGGCAGAGCCCTCACGGAGAACCTCTGCTAAGGCAGTGTGGAAGGGAAATGTGGGGTCAGAGCCCCCACACAGAGTCCCTACTGGGGCACTGCCTAGCAGAGCTATGAGAAGAGGGCCACTGTCTTCCAGACCCCAGAATGGTAGATCCATCCACGGTTTGCACTGGAAAAACCGCAGGCACTCAATGCCAGCCATGAAAGCAGTCAGTTAGTGGGGGTTGTACCCTGCAAAGCCACAGGGGCAGAGCTACCCAACGCCGTGGGAGCCTATCTCTTGCATCAGCAAGACCTGGATGTGAGATGTGGAGTCAAAGGAGATCATTTCGGAACTTTAAGGTTTAACGACTGCCCTATTGGATTTCAGACTTGCATGGGGCTTGTAGCCCTTTTTGGCCAATTTCTCCAATTTGGAATGGGCGTATTTACCCAACGCCCGTACTCCCACTATATCTAGGAAGTAACTAACTTACAGGCTCAGAGGCAGAAGGGACTTGCCTTGTCTCAGATGAAACTTTAGAGTTAGACTTTTGGGTTAATCCTGGAATGAGTTAAGACTTTGGAAGACTTTTGGGAAGGCATGATTGCGTTTTGAAATGTGAGGACATGAGACTTGGGAGGGGCCTGGGGCAGAATGATATGGTTGGCTGGGCCCATGTGTCAAAGGTGGGACCAGGTGAGAGATAACTGAATTATGGGGATGGTTTCCCTCATACTGTTCTTGTGATAGTGAGTGAAGACTCATGAGACCTAATGGTCTATAAGGCGCTTCCCCCTTCACTTGGCACTCATTCTATCCTGCCACCCTGTGAAGAGGTGCTTTCTACCATGATTGTAAGTTTCCTCAGGCCTCCCCAGCCAAATGAACTGTGAGTCAATTAAACCTCTTTCCTTTATAAATTACCCAGTCTTGGGTATTTCTTCATAGCAGCATGAGAATGGACTAATATGCTTGGATTGCACATAAAATTTGGAAGTCGAGGAAAGATAAGAAAACATTAAATTTAATTCAGTGCCAGAAAGAACTTCGCGAGTACATCAGGGTAGGCAAGGATTTCCCACTACTAAGTTGAGAATAGATTTTCCATAAGAAATAGTGTTATTTACAAATAAATCTTATTGCTGCTTTAGAGTAAAAAGTTCTTAAAGCTTCTCCTGTATACCATATAACACAAACATTAATAGATGGCGTTAATTTGCTGTATGACTGAATTTACCAGTCTTTGCAGTAAACAAAGAGATAACATCCATTGAAGAGAGGAAAAGATGGAAAACAGATGGGAACCAGATTCCAAATTTGGAATGGCTATTGTAGGAATTTGTCGAAGTTAGAAAGAGATCAATCAAAGGACCATTAAGAAGAAATTAGACTATGGCAAAAGTTACATAGCACTGATTTTCAGATAACATTAGCAGTGTTTTAAAAAATACTTTTTAAACACCTGGTGGCCGGAGAATTAAAACAGGCAAGGTAGACAATATTGTGAGAGCCAATGCTACATACTGGCAAGAAAGGAATCACAGAAAATTAAGGAAGTAAAGGTAAAGTGTTCATGGGGACATTACTGAAATTACTACAAGTTTCAAGCTGGGAGAATTGATGGATTGGAGGTCAATACAGAGTAAAGAACAGGTTCATAGTTAAGACGAAGTAAGAGACTAGTGGTTATGGTGAAAAAAATAAATGCAGACATAGAGGTCTGAGGGGTAACACACTTTCTCTGTATGATGGAATTTAAGATGTGGCAGTGAGGATCTTGGAGTATGTCTCACCTCTTCCTGGTCCCATATAACCAGGACCAGGGTATGAGGAGAGAAAGCATTTTTTTCTCCCTCAGATAATATATTTTGGGTAACACTGGTATGTAGCAGAGGCTGGCAACTTTTTCTGTAAAGGGTCCAACAACAAACATCTTAGACTTTATGGGTTTTATACAGTCTCTGTCACATATTTTTTGTTGTTTTGAGATGGAGTCTTGCTGTGTTATCCAGGCTAGAGCGCAGTGGTGCGATCTTGGCTCACTGCAATCTCTGCCTCCTGGGTTCAAATGATTCTCCTGCCTCAGCCTTCCAAGTAGCTGGGACTACAGGTGCCCACCACAACACTCGATTTTTTTTATTTTATTTTTAGTACAGACAGGGTTTCACCATGTTGGCCAGGCTGGTCTCGAACTCCTGACCTCAAGTGATCCGCCTGTCTCAGTCTCCCAAAAGTGCTGGGATTACAGGCATGAGCCACAGCACCCAGCCATATTCTCTCTTTTCTTTTTTAATTTTTAAAATTATTTAATTTTGAAACACAGTCTTGCTCTGTCACTCAGGCTGGAGTCCAGAGGCACGATCTTGGCTCACTGCAACCCCACCTCCTGGGTTCAAGCAATTCTCATGTCTCAGCCTACCAAGTAGCTGAGATTCTAGGCATGTGCCACCATGCTTGGTTAATTTTTGTATTTTTAGTGGAGATGAGGTTTTGCTGTGTTGGCCAGGTTGGTCTTGAACTTCTGGTCTCAAGTGATCTGTCTGCTTCAGCCTCCCAAGCTGCTGGGATTACAGGTGTGAGCCACCGTGCCAGGCTCTTTTCTCTTTTTTAAATACTATTTTGAAAATATGAATGCCATTCTTAGCTTACAGTCCTTGTAATAACAGACCACTGACCAGATTTGATTCATGGGCTATAGCTTATTCTGTTGTATAGGATAAAATTCTAACTTCTTAGTTTCACAGAAAAGAGATTTCTGACATAAATCCAATCTATTTCTTCAGTCATGTCATCCCAGACTTGCTTAACCGTAAACTTTTTAGCTGCAGAATTTTTCAGTTTCCTAAATATTTAGTCTAGGGCCTTTTATATTTCAGGACGTCTATTCTTGTAGCTCCCTTAGACCCAAAGTCTTTCTCTGTTTCTCAGCTTATACAGTTCCTCACTATCCATACTCCATCCCAAATGTCACTTTTTATATAACCATCACAATTCACCCAAGCAGTGATCAATTACCTTCACTATTCAAAATCTCCTTTTTTTTTTTGAGATGGAGTCTCGCTCTGTCGCCCAGGCTGGAGTGCAGTGGCCAGATCTCAGCTCACTGCAAGCTCCGCCTCCCGGGTTGACGCCATTCTCCTGCCTCAGCTTCCCGAGTAGCTGGGACTACAGGCGCCTGCCACCTCGCCCAGCTAGTTTTTTTTTTTTTTTGTATTTTTTAGTAGAGACGGGGTTTCACCGCGTTAGCTAGGATGGTCTCGATCTCCTGACCTCGTGATCCGCCTGTCTTGGCCTTCCAAAGTGCTGGGATTACAGGCTTGAGCCACCACGCCCGGCCAAAACCTCTTTTTTATTGTTCATATCTTCCTTAAAGTCTTCATTTGTGCTGAATGATGATCCTTTTACAGGTCTACCTCTCCATATCCCCACAACTCTGAGTGTCTAAGGGAAGAGAGGTCTTACGCATCTTCGTGTTTCCACTCCCTCCTCTGAGTGCCTAACAGTACACGGCTTATGGCACATGCTCAGCAAACAGTCATCAATGAATGAACTAGTTCATATAGTATAAGTATACTTCATACTTTCTAATATAAATATTTGAGTGATAATTACTAAGATCATATCCTAAACTACTACTTTACACAATAATTTGATTCTACTGCTTACTTGTTTAAAAAATAAAAATTACATTTCAATTTACTGTGATTTTAAGAGAATTTTCTACTTTACATGCCTGGTTGTGTTCATGAGCTGTACAATTATCTGTTCCATTATATTCTGTAAGCTGTTCTCTTCGTTTTTCTCTAATAAGAATTTTATGAACATCATCTTCCAGTCTATTGAAGAATCCTCCATCATGTGATAAAGTCTGAGAAGAACTCAATTCCTGTCAAAAATGAATTATGATTTACTATCATTCAACATGCATTGATATGCATTTAATACACCTAGTCAACCACTAGAAGGGATACGCATTTGGTACACCTAGGCAAGCACTAGAAGGATAAAAAAAAAAAAAGAAAAATGACAGCTAAGAGACAATCAACCACTTGGTCCTTCTCCATCTCCAGAAGATAAAACAGTAGAGACACATTTGGAAATTTCCTTTCTTCGTATTTTTTGGACTTAGATATTGCTTTTTAAATTTCTGTTATTTATATACTGAACAACTCACCCATTTAATGTGTACAAGACAGTGGTTTTTTAATATATTCAGAGTTGAACAACCATCACCCCAATCAACTGTATTACAATTCCATCACCCCAAAAAGAAACTGTACCCATTAGCAGTCACTCCCCATTTCCTCCTAATACCTGCTGCCTGCCCCAGGCAACACTAATCTATTTACTGTCTCTATAGATTTGCCTATTATGGACATTTTGTATATATGGAATAACCCAATATGTGAACCTTTGACTGGTTTCTCTGACTTAGCAAAATATTTTCAAGATTCATTCATATTATGGCTTGTATCAGCACTTCATTGCTTTTTATTGCCAAATATCTCATCCTACATTTTATTTCTCCATTCACTGGTTGATAGACATTCAGGTTGTTGCTACTTTTTGGCTATTATGAATTATGCTGCTATAATATTCATGCACAAGATTTTGCGTGGACATATTTTCAATTCTCTTGGGTATATACCTAAGAGTAGAACTGCTGGTGACTCTATGTTTAACCTTTTGAGATGTCACTAGATAATTTTCCAAAGCAGTCCATCATTTTACAATCCCATCAGCAGTCAAGCGGGTTGCAATTTATCCGCATTCTTATCAACACTTGTTCTGCCTATTTCATGATAGCCACTGGGTGTGAAGTGCTGTCTCACTGGGGTTTTCAGTTGCATTTCCCTGACAGCGAATGGTGCTGAACATCCCTTTTGTGTGCTTATTGGAGATTTGTATATCTTTTTGGAGAAATGTCTTCTCAGATCCTTTGCCCATTTTTAACTGGGTTACTTGTTTTTTTGAGTTGTAACAGTTCTTTATATATTCTACATGTCTGTATCTTATTGAATATGATCTGCAATCATTTACTCTCATTTCGTGGGTTGTCTTGGCATATTCTTGATGGTATTCTTTGTATCACAGAAGTTTTTAAAGTTGATGAAGTCCAATTTTATCCAAGAAACCACTGCCTAACTCAAAAATTTACTCCTATATTTTCTTCTAAAAGTTTTATAGATTTAGCGCATGTGTTTAGTTCTGTGATCCATTTTGAGTTAATTTTTGCACACGGTGTGAAGAAAGGGTCGAAATTCACTCTTCTGCATGATGATATCTAGCATCATGCGTTGAGAAGACTATTCTTTTGCCCTTTTAACTGTGTTGGGACTCTTGTCCAAAATCAATAGTCTTGTCCAAAATCAATTTCTGAACTCTTAATCCTATTCTATCAATCTGTAAATGTCTATTCTTATGCCAGTACCATACCGTCTTGATTATCACAGCTTTATGTTGCTCAATCTTTTACACTGCTTTTTTTTTTTTTGAGACAGATTTTCACTCTTGTTGCCCAGGCTGGAGAGCAATGGCATGATCTTGGCTCACTGCAACCTCTACCTCCTGGGTTCAAGCAATTCTCCCACCTCAGCCTCCTGAGTAGGTGGTATTACAGGCATGTACGTCCAGCTAATTTGTATTTTTAGTAGAGATGGCGTTTCACCATGTTGGCCAGGTTGGTCTCGAACTCCTGACCTCAGGTGATCTGCCCGCCTTGGCCTCCCAAAGTGCTGGGATTACAGGCATGAGTCACTGTGCCCAGCCTTACATTGCATTTTAAAATAATTTTTATATAAATTCTACATGCCAATAGAAGATTTGTAAAAGATAAGATTTTTTATCACTGTCTATCCAATTATATAATAGAAATTTTACATTCTCCAAGAGAAGGAGCATTTCCTCTTCAATATCCTGTTATGAAGACAGAGATTGAAGAAAATATTCCTTTCACTCATTGGTTTCACCTATGTCCCACATTCTCTCTCTTTTTTTTTGACAGTCTCACTCTCACCCAGATTGGAGTGCAGTGGCCCAATCTCGGCTCACTACAACCTTCACACCTTCACCACTCCGGTTCAAGCGATTCTTGTGCCTCAGCCTCCCAAGTAGCTGGGATCACAGGCACATGCCACCACTCCTGGCTATTTTTTTTTTTTTTTCAGTAGAGATGGAGTTTCACCACGTTGGCCAGTGGGTCTCAAATTCCTGACCTCAGATGATCCACCCTCCTCAGCCTCCCAAAGTGCTGGGATTACAGGTGTAAGTCACCATGCCTGACCCCACATTCTTGAGCTACAGTTATTCACAATTTCACAATTTTACCCATCTCAATTGTATTTGTGGGCAAATGACCCCAAGGTTCAATAATTGTTCATACTTTTCACTTCATATTATCGTAGAAAGTCAAGTGTTTGAAAAAAAATTTATTTGTATATCAGTGCTTACTATATGAATGACATTTAAAATGTCTGTACGACACTTTATATTTTGCAAAGCACTTAAACAAACATTACCTTATTTGAATTTCATAAACATCATGAGAAGTTGATAGAGCAAGTATTATTTCCCCACCAAGTAATTATAGTCTTAAGAATGCATGTGCAATTGCTAAGGGATACAGGTATAACTCTAAGATTACTGCTTCATAAAATAGTTCTAGTATCTTCTTGTAATATTCTATTTTACAGCAATAAATACAGAAATGCTAAAAACACTGCTGAGCTTCTGTGGAAGGAATAACATACTGCTACCAACTAATCAGCCTTTGGATGTCATATCACTAGAGATTATAATTCTAGCCAATGTCCCTGTCTGTTGATAGTTGCTCCTATTACCATCATGCCTATCACAAAGGGCATTCTGTCCCTTAAGTATTTTTGAGTGAGGCACGAAGTTTCTTTCTGATCTAGAGATGGGATTTTTTTCAAAAGATATATTGATAAAAAAACTATAGGGGGGAGAAAAACAAAAATAAATCAACTACTACATCCCACATATATCAGATAAAAAGATTAAAATATGGCAAATATAAGAATATGGAATATTTAACTTAATAAGTCTAGTCAATGCAATTTCAGTTTAATTCAAATTCTGCATACCTATTTGGTACCAAGCATACAATGAATAAGACACTACAGTGCTTATGTAAATATAGACATACAGATCAATGGAACGGAATCGAGAATCTAGATCTGAGCCTTCATATCTATGACCAAATTTACTTTTTAAAAAGGTGTCAAGGTATTTTATTAAGGATATAAGAGTGTTGTGCTGGGAGAAGTGTCAATGCATATGACAAAAGGTAAATTTGAACTTTCTTCACAATTCATAAAAATTAATTCAAAATATGGATCACAGACTTTAAAGGAAGAACTAAAACCATAAAGCCTCTAGAATAAATCATCATGGCTTGTGTTAGGCAAAGATTTATTTAATGAACACCAAAAGTACAATTCATAAAGTGACAAAACCAGACTTGATAACAATTTAAAATTTTTGTGCTTCAAAAGACAATTAAAAAACCAAAAAGACATCCCCAAAATATGTACGTCTATTACGTATCAATAAAAAATTAAAAAGAAAAGGCAAGGCACAGCCCGGAAGAAAGTATCTGCAAATCATGTATCTAACAGAGGATTTGTTTCCAGACACATAAAGAAATCGTACAAATCAATAAGAAAATACACAAAAATGAGCAAAAAATTTGAATAGATATTTCAAGAAAATATAAGAATGGCTGATAAGCATATGAAAAGATGTCTGAAATCAGCAATTACGAACATGCAAACCAAAACTACAATGAAATACATTACATACCCACTAGAATGGCTATAATCAAAACAAGAGATAATATCAAGTGTTGACAAGGATGCATAGGAACTAGAACTCTCATATATTGCTGGGGGGAGTGAAAAATGGTAGTCATTTTGAAAAACAATTTGACAGACTCTTTAAAAGTTAGACAAAAATTCACCATACAACCCAGCAATTTCACTCCTAAGTAACCACCTAAGAGAAACTAAAACATATCCACACAAAGACATATGTCAAATGTTCACAGCAAGCCTATAACCTGGTGAATAAATAACATTTATACAATGGTATACTGCTGCTACATGCTACAACATGGATGTACCTCAAAAACATTATGCTAAGTGAAAGAAGCCCAACACAAAGACTACACATTCTATGAGTCCATTACAGGTTACAAGAAACTGCAAATCTCTAGAGACAGAAAGTAAATCTGTGGTTGCCAGGGACTGAAGGTGGGAGTAGGGATTGACTACAAATCGTTATGAGGGAACTTTCTGAGTTCCAAAACTAGACTGTGTTTATGGCTGCACAACTATGAGTGAATTACATACTTGCAATGGGTGAATTTTACAGTACTTAAATTATAACTCAATACAGCTGTTTTAAAACAAAACAAAACAAAACACCCTTGATCCCACACCATTCTACTTAAAAACTAGAATATTACCTATAGACCTTGCGGCCCATCTGTATATTCTTCCCTTAGTCTCATCTTCGTGCCTCCACGAGGAACCATTACCTCAACTTAGTGTTGATCATTTCCATGTTTCTGTTGTTTTACAGATGCATCACTAAATAATATAATTTCATTTTGTTTGGTTTCTTAACTTCTTATTATGAAAATTTTCACCCATATATTCTACACTTAGATTTAAGGATATTCTATATTTGGCCCTCCTTTTTGTGCCTAGGTATTTTATACTAAAGTACAGTTATGATAATTCATCTTGAAATTCTTTCACATGCAGCTATAAAACAATTGTCCAGTTTAACCATATTATCATTATCATACCTAACAAAAATCATATTTGTTAACATCACCTTATTCCTACTTTATTATTATTTTGTAGACAGTTTTGCTCTAGGCACGTGCCACCACACCTGGCTAATTTTTCTATTTTTAGTAGAGATGGGGTTTCACCACATTGGCCAGGCTGGCGTCTAACCTCCTGGCCTCAAGTGATCCACCTACCTCGGCCTCCCGAAGTGCTGGGAACTGCGCCCAGTCTATACCTACTTTACATTTAAATTTCAATTGTATAAAAATGTCTTTTATTACTAATCTAATACAAACCTACATATATTGCATTTGATATCTCTTTTTCTTTTTTCTTTTTTCTTTTTTTTTTTGAGACAGAGTCTGGCTCTGTCACCCAGGCTGGAGTGCAGTGGTGTGATCCACTGCAAGCTCCGCCTCCCGGGTTCACGCCATTCTCCTGCCTCAGCCTCCCGAGTAGCTGCTGGGACTACAGATGCCTGCCACCACGCCCAGCTAATTTTTTTTTTTTTTTTTTTTTTTTTTTTGGACGCGCGATGGGGTTTCACTGTGTTAGCCAGGATGGTCTTGATCTCCTGACCTCGTGATCTGCCCACCTCGGCCTCCCAAAGTGCTGGGATTACAGGCGCTACCCACCGCGCCTGGCCTCCATTTGGTTATCTCTTAAATCTTCCTCAATCTAGAGAACCTCATCCACACCCAAACTTTTCTTCTCCATAACAGTTTCTTTTTGAAGAGACCAGGTCAGTTGTCCTACAAAGTTATCTATCTTCTAAATTTGCCTGATTGTTTCTTTTAGGTATCACTTAACTTGCACTTCTAACTCCTACATCTCCTGTAAAATGGAAGTCAGATCTTAAGGTTTGATTTACATATAGATTAAACATTTTTAGCAGGAATAGTTCTGCTGAATTTTAAGTTTAATAAAATTGGTATCACTCTGATGCATTCATTCCTCTGAGACTGGTTCTTCACTCAACATTCTCTTTTGGATTCATCCATGTTGCTACCTGGACTTAAATATTCATTTGCTTTCACTACTGCGTAATCCATTGCGTGATTATACTAAAATTTATCCATTCTACTGAAGATAACCATTTGAATTTTTTCAAATTTGTTTCCTGAGTAGTATGGAGGTCATGATGCTGGGCCACTGCACACATAAATATTTCTGTACGTGGCTCCTAGGAAATACATGCAATCTTCTCTAAGGCATGTGTACCTACAAGTGAACTGCTAAGTCATAATTTGTATCACAGGTGAACACACTACAGCCCAAAATGCTGCCTCTTTTTTGCAAATGAAGTTTTACTGGAACACAGCCATGCATGCTCATTCATTTAAGTATTGTCTATAGCTGTTTTTATACTATAGTGGCAGAACTAAGTAGTTGTGGCAGAGACTGGATATACCTCAAAGCCTAAAATATTTGCTACCTGGTCCTTCACAGAAAAAAAGCTTGCTGACTCCTGGGTTATAATGAATATTTGACTTTATATGAACATCAAACTCATGCAAAATATTTGTAATAATTTGCATTCCCACCAATATAAACTGATCCAAAACTCGCTTGATCTATAACCTCTGCATCTTGTTATCTATACACTTCGTAATTTCTGCCTGCCTGTTGGGTGGGAAAAAAACAGTATCTCAGTGTGATCATAACTGCATTTCTCTGGTTAGCAGCAAAATCGAATATTTTGTATGTTTTTGCTATTCATATTTCCTATTTTGTGAAATGCATAATGTCACTAGTATATTTTTTATATTTTTATGAGACAGTAATCATTTGATTGGAGTTCTTTATCTGAATACTAATGCTTTATCACTTGTTTTGAAAATAGCTTTTCCCCATTTGTGCCTTGTCTTTATATATCCATTCTGGTATGTTGTGGAAAATAAGTTATTCATTTTGAGTGACATCTATTTTATCAACCTTTTGTTTTATGGTTAGTGTTTTTGCTAAGTTTTCCCCTAACCCTATGCCACAAATATATTTTACTGTATTTTATAGTTCTAAAAGTTATAAAATTTGCCTTTCATATAAGCATTTAATTTATATAGAACTGATTTTAATGTGTGATAGAAGGCAGAGATCCAATTTGGATTTTTTTCTAATATGGCTAAGAAAGAGTCCCTTGCTTTTTCATATATAAGACATTACGATGTTAGAATATTTAACATAGTGTAATACCAGCACAGGAATAAACTCACCAGCAGAACAAAATAGCTCAAAAACAAACACATGCATATATGGAATACTGATAAATGACAGAGTGACATTACATATGGTCCTTCTTTAGGAGTTCTTAGCTACTTTTTGGCAATTGCTTTTCCATATTAGTAACTTGTTGAGTTTTTTTTTCTCTTTTTGAGATGGAGTCTCGCTCTGTCACCCAGGCTAGAGTGCAGTGGTGCGATCTCTGCTTACTGTGAGCTTCGCCTCCCAGGTTCACGTCATTCTCCTGCCTCAACCTCCCGAGTAGCTGGGATTACAGGTGCCTGCCACCACGCCCAGGTAATTTTTTTATATATATATTTTCAGTAGAGACAGGGTTTCACTGTGTTAGCCAGGATGGTCTTGATCTCCTGACCTTGTGATCCACCTGCCTAGGCCTCCCAAAGTGCTGGGATTACAGGCGTGAGCCACCATGCCCGGCAAACTTGTTGAGTTCTTAAAACTCCAGGATTTTTTTTTTTTTTCACTGCAACAGCAAAGACTCTATAGATCAATTTGGGAAAAACTGTCACTTTCATTACAATACTTTCATATTTCCAAGGGCTCCAAAGTCACCTCCTCAAGGACTAGCCTCTCAGCTTTACAGTTTTAAGATACCTTAATATACAGTAACACACAAACTTCAAAATGATCCATCTATATGTACTATTTCTCTTTTACCACTCTTGAGTGCTTTTAACTTATTTCAAGAGGAAATCTAAATAATGATGTTCTGGCCAGGTGTATTAGCTCACAACTATAATCCCAGCACTGTGGAAAGCAGGAGAGTTGCTTACGTCTAGGAGTTCAAGATCAGCCTGGGCAACATAGCAAGACCCCATCTCTACAAAAAGTAGAAAATATTAGCTGGGCATGGTGGTGTGCACCAGTAGTCCTAGCTACTCAGGAGGATGAGGCAGGAGGATCACTTGAGCTCAGGAGATTGAGGCTGCAGTGAGCTGTGACCACACCACTGCCCTCCAACCTTAGTGACAGAGCAAGACCCTGTCTCAAAAGAAAATGGTATTCTTCCAGTCAGAATGGCTATTATTAAAAGTAAAAAAAAAACAGATGCTGATGAGGTTGTGGAGAAAAGGCTTTTACACTTTTGGTGGGAGTGTAAATTATTTCAAAGACCTAGAGGCAGAAATATGATTCAACCCAGCAATCCCATTACTGGGTAAATCATTCTATTATAAAGATACATGCATACGTATGTTCACTGCAGCACTATTCACAATAGCAAAGACATGGGATCAACCCAAATGCCCATCAATGATCGACTGGATAAAGAAAATGTGGTACATATATGCCATGGAATACTGTGCAGCCATGCACAAGGATGGAGCTGGAAGCCATTATTCTCAGAAACGAATTCAGGAACAGAAAACCAAATACTGTTGGTGTTCTCACTTATAAGTGAGAACTGAATGGATGAGAACATATAGACACAAGGTAGGGGGGAACAACACACACTGGGGCCTGTGGAAGAGCGGGGGATGGGGGAAGGGAGAGTATCAGGAAACACAGCCAATGGATGCTGGGCGTGATACTTAGGTGATGGGATGATCTGTGCAGCAAATTGCCATGGCACACATTTACCTATGTAACAAACCTGTAAATCTTGCACATGTACCCCTGAACTTAAAATAGAAGTTGGAAATTTAAAATAAAAAAAGAGAGAACACGGTGTTCTTCAATGAGCTATTACATTAAGTATAACATTATATACAAATTAAGTTTACTTTTTCTCACCCCTAAGATGAACCTGATGGACTCAAATTTTGAACTTGACTTGAAATAATTAAGTATTATTAAACTCTTGCTATGCAAATAATACTATGCTCTGCATGGGCTACTCTCAAGGAATTCACAGTGTACTAAGAGAGACAACTAGTACATGAAATAGTAACAGACACAATAATTAAGCACTCTTCTGTACATCAGGGATGGCAAGAATCTGTAAAGTATGCACCAACTTCTTCTTTCGTAAATGGCAATATAATTAACTGATAATTGTATTTTTTCTTGCTGAGCAACAACAGTATCAGAATTCTTAATGCAAAGCTCCATAAAAGCCCTAACAATATACTTCAACTAGCAGACAAAATGAAACCTACTATGTGCCTGTTATAAATATCATTAAAATGTACAGGGGAGACAGACCAAAAAAGTCTAGGGAAGGTTTTGGTGAGAAGGCAGAACATTTATTCATCAACAACATTCATTTACATTACCTACTATATGCCAGAAATGAGGACTACTGGGGACAAAGTTAACAAAAATAGGCAGTAAGGAAAAGGACTCCCTATTCAATAAAATGTGCAAGGATCACTGGCTAACCAAATGCAGAAGATTGAAACTGGACCCCTACCTATCACCATATACAAAGATTAACTCGAGATGGATTCAAGACTTAAATGTAAGACCTAAAACTACAAGAATCCTAGAATAAAACCTAAGAAATACCAATGCGGACACTGGCCTCGGGAAAGAGTTTATGAACAACTCCTCAAAAGCAACTGCAGGTCAGGCACGGTGGCTCATGCCTGTGGTCCCAGCACTTTGGGAGGTCAAGGTAGGTGGATCACTTGAGCCCCGGAGTTCGAGAACAGCCTGGACAACATGGCAAAACTCTGTCTCTACCAAAAATACAAAAAATTAGCTGGGAGTGGTGACATGTGCCTGTAGTCCCAGCTACTCAGGAGGGTGTGGTGGGAGGATTGCTTGAGCCTCGGAGGCAGAGGTTGCAGTATGCCAAGACCGTGCCATTGCACTCCAGCCTGGGTGACAGAGCAAGACCCTGTATCAAAAAAAAAACAACAAAAAAAAAGCCAATTGTAACAAAACAAAATTGAAAATGGGACCTAGCTAAACTAAAAGCTTCTGCACAGCAAAGAAAATTATCAACACAGTAAACAGACAACCCACACACTTCTTTTTTTTTTTTTTTTTTTTTTTTTGAGAGAGAGTCTTGCTCTCGCTCTGTGGGGGGCCCCTAGGTTGGGATTTTTTTTTTTTTTTTTTTTTGAGAAGAGTCTGGCTCTGCCAGGTTGGAGTGCAGTGGCGTGATCTCAGCTCACTGCAACCTCCACTTCCCGGGTTCAGGCGATTCTCCTGCCTCAGCTCCCGAGTAGCTGGGACTACAGGTGCACATCACCACACCCAGATAATTTTTGTATTTTTAGTAGAGACGGGATTTCACCATGTTGGCCAGGATGGTCTCGATCTCTTGACCTCGTGATCTGCCCGCCTCAGCTTCCCAAAGTGCTGGGATTACAGGGGTGACCCACCACGCCAAGTCCCTTTTTTTTTTTTTTTTTTAAGTCATGGGGTCTCACTCTGTTGCCCATGCTAGAGTGCAGTGGTGCTATCATAGCTCATCCTGGAATTCCTGGGCTCAAACAATCTTCCTGCCTCAGCATCCAGAGTAGCTGGGACTACAGGTGTGCACCACTGAGCCTAATGTTTTTTACAAAACTTTTTAAGAGATGGGATCTCACTATGTTGCCTAGGCTGGTCTGGATCTCCTGGCCTCGAGCATTCCTCTCACCTCAGCCTCCAGAGTAGCTGGCATTACAGGCGAGAGCCACCATGCCTGGCTCTGGGCTCATCTTGTGTATTCCCTCTCATCACCCTAGATACAGCTATTTCTCCAAGGGGTCCTAGTTCCTTTTATTGGAGAATGGTTTTAGAACCAGTAATCAATTTAACATCATAAAAATAACCTCACATTCTACGACCCCTGATGTGATATGATAGGAAACATATCACACCATCTAGGAAATACTCTTGCCCCTTGACTCAACTCCTCAAGAAAACAACTTGATGGATGACATGATAAAAAAAGAAAAAAAAATTTCTTTTTTAAAGAAAACAACTTGAGTTGGGCACAGTGGCTCACTCCTGAAATCCCAACACTATGGGAGGCTAAGGCTGGCAGACCACTTGAGGCCAGGAGTTTCAGACTAGCATGGGCAATCCAGCGAAACCCCATCTCTACTAAAAATAAAAAATTAACTGGGTGTGGTGGTGGGCACCTGTAATCCTAGCTACTCGGGAAGCTGAGGCACAAGAATCGCTTGAACCCAGGAGGAAGAGGTTGCAGTGAGCCAAGATCGCGCCACTGCATTCCAGCCAGGACAACACAGAGAGACTCTGTCTCAAAAAAAAAAAAACAAAACAAAACAAAACAAACAAACAAACAAAAAAAAAAAACAGAGAGAAAAGAAAAGAAAAAAAAAAGAAATGAATCTGTCAAACCTCAACAGCTAATTGTCTGTAAGAAATTCTGTAAACCTATAACCCCAAGATCCCCAAGTAATCATGTGATCTCGCTTGAAGTGAAGGAACAGATAGCAGCTGAGAGTAGGGAGTGAAATCCTAAAGCTGTCCAAATGCTTGGATCCAGTCAACTATGAGGTCAACTCTCCCCCTATTCTTCCATGATGTGGTTATATGAACCAAATAACTGTCTCTGTTTTTTTTATGCTGAATTAGTTGGCCTTCTGTTGCTTACAACCAAAGAGAACTAACAAATATAACACACACAAACAAGGAAAGGCTTAGTAACAAGAATGAGCTCAACACACTGAGAAGAACAGAAAATAGGTTGAATCTTCAGGTAAAACCATATTCTAGGTGAGATTCATTTAAAGCTACATTAAATTTATTTGCTTTTAAAATTTAACAGTCTAAAAAAAAACAAGAAACAAAATAAAAAATTTAGGCCAGGTGCAGTGGCTCACACCTATAATCCCAACACTTTAGGAGGCTGAGGCGGGTGGATCACGAGGTCAAGAGATGGAGACCATCCTGGCCAACATGGTAAAACCCCACCTCTATTAAAAACAAAAATTAGCTAGGCATGGTGGTGCACGCCTGTAGACCCAGCTACTTGGGAGGCTGAGGCACGAGAATCACTTGAACCCGGGAGACGGAGGTTGCAGTGAGCACTCCAGTTTAGTAACAGAGCAAGACTCCATCTCAAAAAGAAAAAAAAAAAAATTAATAGTCTAATTTTATTACTGCCACACTCCTGTGTGTTGGTAGCATTAACTACAGGGTTCACTATTTAGCGTATTTTTCTTTATTCTTTATTTTCAATTGCACTCAAATCATTTATCATAATTTTAGAAATCAATAGATCCAACATTACTCTTCATAATATAACTAGGGCCTAAAGTGAATAAATTATCTGTCCACACTCATAATCAGCTAAAGGTAGACATGTGGAGCATAGTGCTAAAGCACAGTGCTATAAGAAGGAAGTAGGTTGCAGAGACAGATAGGACTGGGTTTGTTCCCTGGTTCCTTTCTTCACACAGTCCTTTTATTTTAATATAATTTTTACATAAGTAGTACACGGACATGACAGAAAATTCAGAAGCTTATACTGTAAAAAGTAAGCTACTTCTCATATCCCTCTGTCCGATATCTACCCCACCGTCGCCTTTGACAACCACTGTTACAGTTTCTTGGATACTCTTCCAATGATAGTACATTCAAGCATATTGAAGACTTGATCGTTTAGACTTCAAGACATATGATGGTCACTACGATTTTTAAAACTAAAACTATACTAGAAGGACCAGAGTTTGGAAGGCCATATAAAAGTAGGACTAGAGAGAAATGAGTATCTATGAGATTCCCTTCCTAACAGTTCTGGCATTTAAAAAGCAACATATTAAAAAACAAAACAACTTCAGTCCAACAGAAAAAGACTAAGAATCAAATAAAACTCCTGAAAAGGCATGATTTGTTGAGATTTTATAAAGAGGTATGTACAAGCACCTACTCTAGACAGAAGAAAAAAGAAATAATGAAATTAACCTGAGAATAAGTTTAGTTAACAGTCAGAGGAATATATATGCAGTTCAAGTACACCTCATCAACCCTCAATAAAGTAAAATCTTTTCCCTCCTGAATTTTATCCAATAAATATCTGATTTAAGAGGAGGTAAGTAAGAAGCATACTATTCTCCACAGATGTTAAGAACTTTAGAGTAGCCATGAAAAAAAATTCCTTGGCCTAAGTAATATATTAAAGATGGAATGAATTAAGTCAATCATTCAGCATACAATGTTAACAAAACCAGTACATTTGTAGGAGCAAATAACATTTTATTTAAGAGTTCAAATGAAATTTTCTTTAGGGTTTTTTGGATTCTCTGTGGAAAAAAAAGATCTTCTAAATTCCTAGATCAATGGTATAACCATTGTAACATTTAAATATTTAAGTCCCAGAAAGTAACACCTCTAATGGAAATGGAACATAATTTTGGCATACTTTTAACAAGTATCAAAAAGTACACCAGTCAGAATAGCTATTATTAAAAAGTCAAAAAATAACAGATACTGGTAGTGTTACAGAGAAAGAAATGCTTATACACCATTGGTGGGAGTGTAAATTAGTTCAACCATTGTGGAAAGCAGTGTGGCGATTCCTCGAAGAACTAAAAACAGAAATACCATTTGATCCAGCAATCCTATTACTGGGTATACACCCAGAGGAATATAAATGGTTCTATTATAAAGACACATGCACGTGTATGTTCAGTGAAGCACTGTTCACAATAGCAGACACAGAATCAACCTAAATGCCCATCAGTGGTAGACTGGATAAAGAAAATGTGGTACATATACACCATGGAATACTATGCTGCCATAAAAAAGAATGAGATTGTGTTCTCTGCAGGGACATGGATAGAGCTGGACACCATTATCCTTAACAAACTAATGCAGAAACAAAAACCAAATACTGCATGTTCTCACTTATAAGTGGGAACCAAATAATGAGAACACATGGACACATAGAGGGGAACAAGACACACTGGGGCTTACTAGAGGGTGAATGAAGGGTGGAAGGAGGGAGAGGATCAGGAAAAATAACTAATAGGTACTAGACTTAATATCTGGGTGACAAAATAATCTGTATTAACAAACCACTGTGACACAAGTTTACCTATATAACAAACCTACACATGTACCCCTGAACTTAAAAGTTAAAAAACAAAAACAAAAAAAAAGGTAATGTGAATTACATATTATTATAACCAATTTCTTAATTTAGTTATAAGGGAAATAAATTATAATTAGACTGTATTTACAAATGTGGAACTTAATCATTAGAAATCTTCAAAATCAATGTTATGTATCAGATAATTTAACACGACAGAACACAGTTCTAAAATTATAAGGAAATACAAAATATATTATTCTACATACAGAAGCTTGTTTAAATACAACTCATCTTTAATAATTAAATAGGATCTTGTCAGTTTGCATTTTTTGTCTTCTTTCAAATCAGGAAAGAAGAAAAGGCAAGCATCAAACAGTTTATAGAGTTATCTTGCACTATTGTAGAATAATGCATTACACAACATATACCTGCTTTCTTATTTGTATAACACTATCCTCCAAATCAATCAATGTACAAAAATGAATTGGAATCAGTTCAAAAGTATGTTTGCCACTTTCAAACATGGAATTAATATTCAGTCTATATATGTAGTCATTTAAATTTTAATCTAAGAAACGATGACAATGGTTTGCAAATAACTTAAAAAAAATCAACCATCTGTTTTAACAACAAATCAATTCTGTGTTTGCATGCATAGTAGTTAGGAACCAAATTAATAATATAATTACAGAATTATTTAGATGTGTTTTTTTAAGAGAGAGATTTCATTTTCCTAGCCTGTCAAGCAAATGTCTGAAATAAACAAAAAAACGGTCAGAAGCCATATATATAAGTGAAATCAAGGACCATCTGACCATAAAAAAAATTAAACAATGGAACTACTAATAAGAACACATATGCAATAGAAGAATAAAACTTTGAAATTATTACCTTAAAAATAATTTCAACATTTTATTAGTATCTTCCTCAATGTTAGAGGATTTTTTAAATAGCACAATCTCCCAACTAAAAGATTTGGAGAGGCTGTACTACAGCATTTAAATAACAGAAACAAAAAATTCCAAATCCCCAACACCAGGAAGTGTAGGCTACACGACCAGTGAATGGTAAGAGAAGTATATAATCAGGTTACTCTTACCCATGAGTACATTTAAAGAATCACAGTTCATTTCCAATTTCCATAATTCCAAAATACTATGAGACATCTTCTCAGGATAAGTTTTTAATAAAGATTAAAATACAAAGTGGGAGATTAAACTACTTTTCTCTGAGATTTTAAGCTTGGCACACACAAAGTAACCTTTGGCTCATACACACATATACACAAATTAGGATGATAAAGCCAAACGATAGCATGCTTCATGCAAATAATCTTGTTTTTATTCTACACTAATGCATTTTACATCCTTATATAATGGCAGAAACATGATTGGGTTCACTCAAGACAAACCTATGGGTTGTCCTTCAAATGATTATGTCTCAAAAAAGACTTACTGCTAAATATTAAAGTATTATTCTTAAAATCATCAGAGTTTTCTACAAGATGGCTACAATAAGACTTACCTCAGTCTTTTACTAATGTGATCTGTAAATGAAAAGAAATAAAGATGAAACTTTATTGAAGGAACTTAACATATAAAATGTTTTAACATGTAAAAAAAAAAAAACACCAAACGGACAGAATTTCAAAATTATCTCCTATGAGTTACAGAATTCATTTAAGGGTTTTCTAGGATTCTCATCTGATTTACTTTTCTAGGTTTAAGATGTTAAAATTCAGTATATAATTACTAATTTACTCAGCTTAAGGATCAAGTCTTATTATCCTAGTAAATGACACCCATATCAAGGGATATTATTGCATTTTAAGCATATGAGTTCCACAGTTCCACATAATTTAGTTTTTTGATTCCACATAATTTGGGAGGTGGGGGGAGCAAGTTAAGGGGACACAAATATGTCCAAAATCAAATCACAGGTTACAACAACTACAAAAAATGTTCAGATTGCTGCTTTTGTGTAACGAAAAGGTAGAATAGTAATTTATGTCCTTTGAAACTATTAGCTATTTTATTTTAAAAACATACATCAAGGTGATTTAATAGTACTATAAAAAAACCTAAAACTTTATATATATTTATACAATTAACACAAAAAATAACCCATAACAAATATATCTAGATGAAAGAAATTACTGGCCTAGAAACAACACAGCATTTCTGGAAAGCAATTACCAAGAGCAGAATGAGGAAAGCGTAAGGGAATTTAAAGTACAAATAAGGCCAGGGGTGATGGCTCACACCTGTAATCCCAGCACTCTGGGAGGCCCAAGCAAGCGGACCACCTGAGGCCAGGAGTTTGAGACCAGGCTGGCCAACATGGTGAAACCCCATCTCTACTAAAAATACAAAAAAATTAGCTAGGCATGGTGGTACATGCTTGTAATCCCAACTACTTGGGAGACGGAGGCATGAGAATCGCTTAAACACAGGAGGCGGAAGCTGCACAGAGCCAGGATCGTGCTATTGCACTCCGGCCTGGGCGACAGAGCAAGACTCTGTCTCTAAATAAAGTACAAATAGTGAGCAAGTATTCTTATTTAAATTGGAGATGATCAGGATATCTAATACTTAACAGTGCTTCTCGTCTACAGCAGAAGTTTTCTATTCTCAAGGACTAAAAATAATACAACTTTCTTACGACTCAGAATCTAAAAGTTGGTCCAGTTCTCTAAAGAATTTCTTGATCAGAACAGTGTCCATAAACACAGTAAATGCCAAAATCACCAACTTCAGATCAAACTACCAAATCTTGGTAAGTTACAGTCACTCTTCTAGCATGTTCTATTTAGCATACAATGTGAAGCCAGAACCTAAGGAAGAACCTCAACTGTGTTAATCATGACTTGCAAAAGTTGTGTAGCTTCTCTTTAATAACATACTGGTAACTCCGGAGGCTGAGGCAGGAGAATGGCGTAAACCCGGGAGGCGGAGCTTGCAGTGAGCTGAGATCCCGCCACTGCACTCCCAGCCTGGGCGACCAGAGCGAGACTGTTCTACAAAAAAACAACAACAAACAAACAACATACTGATGTTTTTTCTTTTCTTTTTTTTTTTTTTTTTATGGAGGACAAAGTCTCGCCTGTCGCCCAGGCTGGAGTGCCAGTGCGCAGATCTCGGCTCATGCAAGCTCCCACCCTCCCGGGTTCAACGCCATTGGCGGATCTCGGGCTCCACTGCAAGCTCCACCTCGGGGTTCATGCCCATTCTCCTGCCTCAGTCACCTGAGTAAGGCTGGGACTACAGGTGCCCACCACACGCCCAGCTAATTTTTTGCATTTTTTAGGTAGATACGGGGTTTCACCGTGTTAGTCAGGATGGTCTCATCTCCTGACCCGTGATCCGCCCCACCTCCGCCCCAAAGTGGTGGGGATTACAGGCGTGAGCCACCGTGCCTTTGCCATACTGATGTTTTCTAAACTTTAATACTACTTAAGAAATTAAATATGGAAAACAAGTTTAGAAACCATATTCCATGGTTTCTGCCTAATTTTAATAAAATGTCTTTTTTTTTTTTTTTTTTTTTTCCTGAGGACAGAGTCTCCTTCTGTCGCCCCAGGCTTGAGTGCAGTCGGCGTGATCTTCAGCTCACTGCAAACTCTGCTCCTGGGTTCAAGCGATTCTCCTGGCCTCAGGCTCCCACAGTAGGCTGGGGCTACAGGCACGTGCCACATGCCCTGCTAATTTGTTCTTAGTAGAGATGGGTTCACAACAGATAAACGCTTAACCCGTGATCCGCCTCTCCTCCAAAGTGCTGGGATTATACCACCCCCGCCAGTTGTTTGTTAACTCCAAGCAAGCAATTAATCACTGGCAGCCTACAGGGAAAAACTCTTATTCTCAAGGAAAACAATATAATCTTCTAAACATATTCTCTGATTTTCAAAGAAAGGCTTATTTCTGAAAGCAGTATTTTAAGTTTTTTCTTTTTGAAATTATTGCTAAGGTAATATTTATCCTCACAGAACAATGCCCAATGTACTAAGGCTGAATTCATATCAATCAAATAAAATGCTCTGTCAATGAACAAACAGCTATCCATATGGTGAACAACTATTCTGACTGGTATAGACAAAGCGCTGTTCAATAAAATTTTCTGTGATGATAGTAATGTCCTATAGCTGGACTAACATGGAAGCCACTAGTCATACGTGACTACTGAACACTTGAAATATGGCTAGTGCAATTAAGAAGCTACATTTTCATTTTAATTTTTACTTAAATTGCCACACATGAATAGCAGCTACCATACTGTACAGCATAGGCTAAGTATTTTTTAACATTTCCCACATTAAAAATAATGTACTTTGTGGTTTTTCTTCAAAAGTTTAGTGGATAGTAAAATTTCTTTTGTCGGCCGGGCGCGGTGGCTCAAGCCTGTAATCCCAGCACTTTGGGAGGCTGAGACGGGCGGATCACGAGGTCAGGAGATCGAGACCATCCTGGCTAACACGGTGAAACCCCGTCTCTACTAAAACATACAAAAAAAAAAACTAGCCAGGCGAGGTGGCGGGCGCCTGTAGTCCCAGCTACTCGGGAGGCTGAGGCAGGAGAATGGCGTAAACCCGGGAGGCAGAGCTTGCAGTGAGCTGAGATCCAGCCACTGTACTCCAGCCTGGGCGACAGAGCGAGACTCCGTCTCAAAAAAAAAAAAAAAAAAAAAAAAAAAAAAAAAAAAAAAAAACAAAAAAAAAATTTCTTTTGTCTTCTCCATTTGATAAAAAATACAAATGATACTACAAACACTTTTCTGGTAATAAGTCTTGTTCTAAAATTTGTATTTTCATTTTTTAAGATGCAGTTCCAGGTAACTTGAAGACATTGACCAATAATGGCTGAAATATGAAAACACTATTCCTGGCTTAGTGTAAGCCAACTCAGTTCATGTATAAGGAAAATAATATGTTTCAAGATGACTCAAACTACAAATATCAATTTTTATTTTCAGTAAGTTTTAGAAAAGAGACAAACTCAAAATACAAAAGATAAATTCTTACTAAAGCTTTATGGGGTTTTAATGACTGATTTTAAATTACTTTAAAACCCCAAATGGTTTTAGTTTATTTCCCAACAGTTTTGTTCCTTCCAAAACTCATGTTGAAATTTAATTGTCACCAGGTGTGGTGGTTCACGCCTGTAATCCCAGCACTTCAGGAGGCCAAGGCGGGCGGATCTCCTGAGCTGAGGAGTTTGAGACCACTCTGTGGAAGATGGTGAAACCCCGTCTCCACTAAAAAATACAAAAGACTAGCTGGGCGTGGTGGCACAGGCCTGTAGTCCCAGCTACTCGGGAGACTGAGGCATAAGAATTGCTTGAGTCACAGAGGCGGAGGTTGCAGTGCACCACTGCACTCCAGCTTGGGCTACAGAGTGAGAATCCATCTAAAAAAAAGAAGAAGAAATTTAATTGCCATTGTAACAATATTAAGAGGTGGGATCTTTAACAGGGAATTAGGCCATCAGAGCTCCACCCTCACAGGTGGGATTGGTTAATAAAAGGGCAAATTTGGCCCCCTTTTGCTCTCACTCTTGCCATGTGATGACTTGTCAAGAAGGCCCTCACCCGATGCTGGCATCTTGATACTGGACTTCCCAGCTTCCAGAACTGTGAAATAAACTTCCATTCATTATAAATGACCCATTCTCAGGTACTCTGTTACAGCAGTACAAAACAAACTAAGACACAGGTTTACATTTTTTACATTCTACATGATACATGAACAACTTTTACTTATTGTTTAAAAATTATAAAGATATTTACAACTGAAATATAAAATAGATGTAGAATAGTTCTTTTAGCATGATAGCACTGTATATATATTACCTTCCGAATGAAAATCTTTTAGTGATACTGTGAGAGGTTTGTCTTTTCCCTGATGATTCTTTCTTTTATCTTTTTTATTCATAACTTTGGACTGAGTTGAAGTATTTTCAGCATTTTCATACTCCTAAAAGGAATTACCAACAATAATTAAGTTCAGTTTACAAACTGTAAAATAAACTCACCAATAGGTAATATGTTTCTTAAAGTTTATTTTTTTAAAAAATAAAAGGCAAATAAAAATCCAAATTTAGGCTAGCCAAATTGTATAAAGGGATACCTCTTTATTCATTTACTCAATCCCTTACATCTTAAACATTAAAATGAAAACAAAAAAAGTTACACCTTGGTCTATAACCCCCTCCTCGTTGCTACCTTCCTCCTTTCAAGACCAAATTTAAGACAATAATCAGCAATTTCCTGCCTCATCCCACTGAAATCTGGCTTCTGCTGGTCTCTGACACTAAAATTAAAGTCAACCTCCTCTTTATCACCAAATCCAAAACACTTTTTTTTTTCAAGCATCTCTTGGTTTTCTTAATACATTTCTGACTACTGCTAAGTTTCCTTTGCTGGCTTCTTTTCTCAACCTCCTCAAAAGTGTAGCAGGTGTTCACATTATCCCACTCTTAACCTATTTAACCTTTATACCCACTGCTCTTCAATGTCAAAGTTTAAAGTTCTACCAATAAACTAATTATTTCTCTACAGACAGACAACTGAACTGGAATGTTCAATAAGCATCTCCACATGAAATATATTCTATCTTTCCATCTCACCACCCTGCCTTCCCCACTGGATCCTTTATGAAGTACCTTGTTATGCCACCACCATCTGCACATCTGTCTAAGTTGGAAACCTCAGAGTATCCTTGCCTACTCTCCTACACACCTTACAGCCAATTAATTACTAGGTCTTGTTTAACTTATCTCCTGAAGATCTCTTAAATTCATTCTCTGTTCTTTGTACACTCAGTCATTTCCCCAACTCCCTTTTGCTTGGATACTGCAACAGTCTCTAATTTTAGCTCCTCAATCCATCTTCTACACTGCTACACATGAGTTTCTAAAATGAAAACCCAAAATCAATCTAAAAGTTAAAATGATTAGGGCCGGGCATGGTGGCTCACGCCTGTAACCCCAGCACTTTGGGAGGCCGAGGCGGGCGGGTCACAAGTTCAGGAGATCGAGACCTTCCTGGCTAACATAGTGAAACGCCATCTCTACCAAAAATACAAAAAATTAGCCAGGCGTCATGGCAGGCGCCTATAGTCCCAGCTACTCGGGAAGCTGAGGCAGGAGAATGGCGTGAACCTGGGAGGCGGAGCTTGCAGTGAGCCAAGATCACACCACTGCACTCCAGCCTGGGCAATAGTGTGAGACTCCATCTCAAAAAACAAAAAAAAACAACAAAAAAAAAACCGATTAAACAGCTTTCTGTCAATGGATGTATAAACCCAATCTCCTTGCCTAGTACATGAAGTAATTTATGTCCTATCCTTCTTGCTGTATCTCCAGAAGTTCTAGGTCCTTACATGACAGGTTTTCAAATATGCTATATTCTTTCACACGTATACATCTTATATACTTGCCACTCCTTCCTTCAGAATGCCTACTTTCCTCTTGTCTACCTCATGAACTTCTAATACATCTAATAAGACTCTTTTTAAAGAATCCTTTCCTAAAACCCATCCCCATTAAAGGCACTGAAAAGCCTTCCAGTTTTCTGAATTTCCACTGCACTGAGAACATACATCTTTCAATACTATACACTATGTCTCCCTCCACTACACTCAAGGGGCACATTTTGGCTATTCAATAATTATTTGGTGAATAACTGACAGAAAGAACAGAAAATGCCATCTCAGTCAGACATGGTGGCTCACTCCTGTAATCCGAGCACTTTGGGAGGCAGAGGTGGGTAGATCACCTGAGGTCAGGAGTTCAAGCAGCCTGACCAACATGGAGAAACCCTGTCTCTACTAAAAATACAAAGTTAGCCAGGGTGATGGCGCATGCCTATAATCCCAGCTACTCGGGAGGCTGAGGCAGAAGAATCGCTTGAACACGGGAGGCGGAGGTTGTGGTGAGCCGAGATTGCACCATTGCACTCCAGCCTGGGCAACAAGAGTGAAACTCTGTCTCAAAAAAAAAAAAAGAAAGAAAAGAAAATGCCATCCCAAACTTTAGTTATCTGTTATAAAAATCCTTAGGCTAAAACAATTGTATTAAGAGTTTTTTATTGAATATTGACTTTTATCTCAATGACTACACATCAATACAATCCCATCAAACTACCCATTGCATACAAAAGAAGTTCCTCCCTTCTCTTAGTCATTATTATCTGCTAAAATCAATGATTTTGAGTATTACACCTATGACTGTGCAAAGAACACTGGCTGGCAGTATGACATTTTATCAACACTATTTATTTCTCCTCTAAGGAAACAGGTAATCCTTCTAGCTTTAGAATCTAGACATATAGCCATAAATCTAACAGCAAGAAGTCACCTTTGTATAATATTCTATTTGATAAATTTTATCTCCTAATTGAGCAAAACAGGATTACTTCTCCAGTGTAACCTGACAGTCCATTTAAATGATTAAATCATAGTAAAACTAGCTGTATCAATTTTTGTAATTTTCCTGCTTTGACTCTAAATGGCTATGTAACAATAATGGTTATAGTTCATTCTTTGTCATTTGGGGTAACGGAAAGAGGGATATGGAAATGAAACACATATAATATACACAGCCCACTTTATTAGCAACTTTTTTCCTTTTCCCTGGAACTATAGTTCAATAACTAGCAAAAGCAATGCTGTGAATTTTTTTGTTAAGATGGGATCTCCCTTTGTTGCCCAGGCAGGAGGAGTACAGTGGGATGATCATAGCTCACTGCATCCTCTAACTCCTGGGCTCAAGGGATTCTTCCACCTCAGCCTCCCAAGTGGCTGGGAATACAGGCTCACAGCACTATGCCCAGCTAATTAAAAAAACACATATATTTAGAGACAGGGTCTTGCTGTGTTAACCCAAGCTAGTCTCAAACTCCTCGCCTCAAGCAATCCTCCTGTCTCAGCCTCCTGAGTAGCTGCTGTGAATTTTAATTATTTGCTTCTTTTCATTTTGGATGAAGACACTAATGTACAAGGACATGGCCAAAATGTCTTAAGGATGACCAGAGGCCATTTAAGGTCAACCACTGAGTAATCACAGCTTGAACAAATTTTATAAACCAAAAAATAATCCCAATAAATGTTAACGAATAAAATGTTAAGTGATGTTAATATAATGAATACTCACATAACTTAAATACAGAAACTGGAAAACAACATTTCTTTTTACTCAAATCCTCCTACAATAACAAGCTATAGAATGCATTTCAGCACACAACCTAATATCAAAGCTCAGTGACAAAGGCTGAGTTTTCAAGGCCAAAATTTCAGAAATGGCCTCCTACTTTATTTGAATGTAGTGCATCTCTGGCAGAGGTCTCCTAGAAAATGCCCATGTACTATAGTAGCCCATATTAAAATTTTAAATCCACTTATTTTCTAGGTTCATTTAAAATTAAAATAATCAGCTGGGCACGGTGGCTCATGCCTGTACTCCCAGCACTTTGGGAGGCCAAGGCACGTGAATCAGCAGAGCTCAGGAGTTCGAGACCAGCCTGGCCAATATGGTGAAATCCCATCTCTACTAAAAAACAAAATTTAGCTGGGTGTGGTGGCTCACGCCTGTAGTCCCAGCTACTCAGGAGGCTGAGGCAGGAGAATTGCTTGAACCTGGGAGGCGGAGGTTGCAGTGAGGTGAGATCATGCCACTGCACTCCAGCCTGGGCAACAGAGTGAGACTCGGTCCCAAGAATAAATAATAATAAAAATAAATTAAAATCATCTGTTGTGAATTTTATTCTCTCTCTTCCCTTCATCTTGGGTGGGGAAATTCCTTAACTAAATGTTCCAAGTCGCCAGACAAAGCTTTAGTCCAACTGTTTCTGTTCTATCTCAAAACTTGAGAAGGAATCCTATTATAAACACTTCTTGGTAATATTTTATTACGGTAATGAATTTTTGGACAAACTTTATAGAAGAAATTTTATGTAAAATTCAAATAGGCTGATTTTAACCTCACCACTTAAACTTCTAAAATATCTAAATCATTAAGTATGTAAATACCTTTTTGTGTTCTTCATATTCTAATTTACTTAGTAACAATGCCTTCTCAAGATCTGCTTCAAACATTTCAGATGTCAGCTAAAAAAAAAAAAGTTTCACAATAAACAGACAACATCATTACATCACACGAGCAAAATAACCACAGACATTACTATATAGAGAGGAAAAGAAAGCAAATACGTTAAAAAACAATATGGATTCTCCAAAGTTATCTAACCATGCCAAACTAGGAAGCCTATATTCTATAGAAGACATCAAAATACACACTTCCAATTTTGAGATTTTCATTTCTCCTCTTCATTGTTAATTATCTGTTGTATATGATATAATCTTACTTTTCACCTTAATAAAAAAAAAAATCTTACCAAATAATTGGCACTATAATAGATGTCAAAGGCAATATTCAGTTTAGGACACCAAAAATTATGAGTGATTATTACTCAAAAATATAAGAATACTAAAAAAAAAACTCAATAAACATTATTAAACACAGTATACCACTTCCTGGATATAGAAAAAACCACAGGTACATAATTAGGTTGCCATATGTCCTGGTATATGCCAGGCGTTACAGAATAATTGTTCATAGTGCATCTTTTCACTCTCAAATGATAAACTATATGGTTGCTTTAAGTCATCTAATAATGATTCTTTGTGATATACATTTGGTCCTCATTTTCACTAATCAATCTCACCTAACTTTTTTCTTTTTTTTTGAGACAGTCTCGCTCAGTCGCCCAGGCTGGAGTGCAGTGGCACGATCTCGGCTCACTGCAAGCTCCGCCTCCCGGGTTCACGCCATTCTCCTGCCTCAGCCTCCCGAGTAGCTGGGACTACAGGCACCCGCCACCACGCCCGGCTAATTTTTTGCATTTTTAGTAGCGACGGGGTTTCCCCGTGTTAGCCAGGATGGTCTCGATCTCCTGACCTCGTGATCCACCCGCCTCGGCCTCCCAAAGTGCTGGATTACAGGCGTGAGCCACCGTGCCCAGCTCACCTAACTTTTTAAAATCTAGCTTTTACCACCCTCCAATCCAATTAATCTCTACAGGACTTACTTTTCCTAATTGCCAAACAGAATGCTGCAGTAGTTGGATGGAACTTTGGGTTGTCCACTGCTGGGCATAAAGTGAGTGTGTCTGCAGCTGTATGTAAGACAGTTGCAACATGACATGTGTAAACATCCTGGATTTGTATACATGTATGTGTCCATGTGTACAGGGTAACAAAAGCATAAATTTAGTGGGCATCTCTTTTTTTTTTTTTAATCAGTCCAGAATCCCTTCCTCGATTCCTTTAAATAACTGCAATTCATTCTAAAGTCCCATGGTCTCAGCAGGACAGCCAGTCACATAATTCTGTACACTAAGCACTGCCACACCACACAAACACCCAAGCTATCATTACCAATGACAAAAGGTGGGGGCAAGTGATCCAATTCCTTTTTTTTCTCCCAGGAATTTTGAGAACAAAGAAAAAGCAGGTGGAGTTTAATTATCTGATGATAACCGTTGAAAAATGACATCTACTAGTTCATGCCTCTGAGCACTCCCAAATTCCTTGGTTTCCAGCTTTCCCAAGACCTAATTATTTAGTTTTTAATTCAAATCTGAGAATCACTCAGTATCCTTCAAAAAAGTTTTTTTTACCTAAGTTAATCATAATTATTTCTGTTGCTTAATAATTTTAAAATCTAAACTAAACTAGAAACCAACTCCAAAAGAAGTGATCTGTTTCAAAGAGACACCTTAAAACTAGAAAATCTTAATACTGGACACTATGAACTAAACATTTCTAAACAAAGTCATCCCTTTGAAAGCATCTCATCTAATCCTATGTTGATACAATAAAAAGAGAGGAAAAAAGATTAAGCTCACACAGAAAAACAATCTAACTCAGAAAAATACAATTAGAATTAAAATGGTAAGTAAGGATATATAGGACTAGAAAATCAGATTAAGCCCACTGTGAATTATACATACTTTATGGAATAACTGAAAAGAAGTGAAAAATTAATCTAAACTAGAAATTAGCAAGAAAAAGTAATAAATTAATCTTTTAGGCTTATTATATACACTTAGGTACATGGGTATTCAACAGTTATAAGGTAAAAGGAAATTTACATCAATTTCTCCACCTAACCTCATGGCAAACTGATATAAAATGTTTCACTACACTTAAAGGACAGTAATCATCCTAACAGAAAAAGTAACAAAACTAGGCCAGCACAGTGGCTCATGCCTGTAATCCCAGTACTTTAGGAGGTCAAGATGGGGGGATCACCTGAGGTCAGGAGTTTGAGACCAGCCTGGCCAACAGGGTGAAACCCTGTCTCTACTGAAAAAAAAAAAAAAAATCAGCCTGGCATGGTGGTGCATGCCTGTAGTTCCAGCTACTCAGGAGGCTGAGGCAGGAGAATCGCTTGAACCCAGAGGTGGAGGTTGCAGTGAGCTGAGATCACACCACTGCACTCCAGACTGGGTGGCAGAGTGGGACTCTATCTCAAAAAAGAAAGAGTAACAAAACTACTTGTTTATTCTGAACAAAGTTGGTTCAACTTGCCACTAAACTTTTAATCCCTATTGATGGCATTTAATTATAGAAAGGGCATTTGAGATTATTTGTTATACGTCACATAGTCTGACGATATTCCAGAAACAAGGTACTGAGCAGAACAGGTTAGGAAGTGGAAGTCTTGTTAGACGTCATTTTTGTTTTTCATATTAACTCACAGAATTTAAATATTAAGGCAGCTCATTCTAATAGCTTGATAAAAACTGAACGACACCGAAATTTTAAAGTAAAAAAATATGGCCCTCCCAGTAACAGATTCTAATAGTAGTTTGGACTTTAAATTTACCTTTTAATTGTTAACATAAACTAGTATACAAGAAAATGCAGGTAGACAAAAATGATTTAAATTTAAATTTTTGAAACTAGAACAAATCTTCCAAAAATGTCACTGTATGATCAATGAGCCACTAAGGATTCATTTAGCGTCTTCTAGGGGCTGTGCCCTCCTGCCTATGGGGCTTAAAGAACCAGCTTAAATTTGGTCTTTGCCCTTGAAGAATTTCTACCCAGCTGAGGATGTAAGATTAACGTGTATGAGCTACAGGAAATAGAATTAGACATTAAAAGAGCCACAGAAGTTGAGAAAAAGAAGATCAACAACAAACGTAATTTTACGTTGGTATTTAAATGTAGATACAATTTGGATAGGCAGAAACAGAACTGCACGAAGAGCCACATTATGTTAATGTTACAATATCAAGAAAAGATATACTATGGGATACTAAGGAAAGTCATTCTGACAAAAAGTGAATTTTAAACATTACAAGAAAAAGATTTGGAAAAAACACAGGCTTTGGGAGATCACAGAAATGGATAATTTAAATTCCTATTCCATCCATGCTAGTTGTGACTTTGAACAAGTTATATTAACTTCTGTGAATCTCAGAATATTTAAAAAGAACATTGGGATATCAACTGTACAAGGTAGTTTTGAGGATTTAAACTTGTAATACGTATGAAGTACCCAGCACAGTTCCTGGCATAAGAGCAGTACCAAATGAATTAGAATTACCCTCCCATGTTGTAGAATAGTAGAAAATAAGATTGCTTAGTTAGGGCAGCATTAGGTCCCAGACACTTCCTAAAATTTAAGGATATAGGGCAGACAAAAGAGGAATGCTAACATTAAATAAAAGTAATTTTTAAGACATAAACTGGAATATTAGAAGAGCAAGAACCTAGAATCAATGTGTCTAACTAAGCCATTATAATCTCAGACAGCATATGGGCACCTGGACCAAAATGTAGCAGTGCAGAAAATAAAGAAGAGACTGATCAAGTTTTGGAACACCGACAATATAAAGTGTGAAAGAATCAAAGATAAGGTTTTTGACCTTAGATAATAGGGAGAAAGGTAGCACAAGACCAACACATATCAGAAAAGAGAAAGAAAACATGATTTGAAATTCTCTAAACATATCTTTATTCTCTGTCAAAGACCGCTATAAATATAGCTGACAATCTACTTAATCAGTAAATGTACAGGTAAAAGAGAGAGGGAGACAGAGAGACTGGGCCTATAAGACAGGCTCCAGGCAATAAAATGCAAATAAAACCATACTTTTAAAAAAGTACCTTGTTTAAATTTGCAAATGGTAAGTTCCTTATTATTTTCTTTTATTTATGGGAGGAGGAGGAAAGGAAGAAAAAGAGGAAACAGTAGGCCTAAAATGCCTACAGAATTCAAGAAGATACTTACATGTGCCCAAGATGGAGTACTTCAGATCCCCTTCCTCTTGACTTCCTCATTGCCTCCTACTCCCCATCTAGTAGTAAAACATTTTTTTTTTTCTATTTAAGCAAACCTATAGCTCAATCAGTTAAAGAGTATGAAGAACCAATGAAAAACCTAAAGGACAGTAAATATTTTGGTGCCAACATTTTTTTAAAATTAATTTGTAAGTCTAAGTACCATTACAATTTTACCCATTTAAATCCAAACAAAATAAATTCCAAATGAACAGTCTTCAATTCTCATAGGCAACATGGAAATATAGTTATTATAAAACAAAAAAGATCCCCATTCTGAAGACATCTAACACTTATAGCCAACTGATTACACTTAATAGCAGTAGTGCATAGTGGTCCTCTAACCCATTCGATTTTCAAAGTGTAGACTACGTATCTTTCCATTATTTTCCCAGAAATCTTACAGTAGTCTTATTGAACATAATTATTCCAAAGGTTGTCAAGAGTTCTACAAAAATGACATATATCATTCACATTTATTACCACATTCAGTTCATCTCAGCTAATGTATTTTCATGTCTTCTGAGTGCTGTTTGCATTTACTAAGTCTGCATTTTTGTTGTATGCTTTATCATACCTCCAAGCAATAAAAATGGTTCATGAGTCAAGAAAGAATTAAAAGTAGTAATGAAAACAGAACCGTAAATAATGCAACTATAAAAACACAATAAATTTTGAAATTAACAGGACTCCAATACAGTGAACATAGAATATAAATGTGTATGTGTAAGGACAAGAGTGATGTCACAAAAGGAGCAGAAATTTACATTTAAATTTGTAACTTTAAATTTATAAAGTTAAATAAAATTTAAAATTTTTAAATTTAAAGTCACAAATTTAAAGTTATAAATAGAAAATTAAGATAATGAACAAATTTTTCATTTGAGTCATCAATCTTTTGCTCCCAGCTACCTGTCAAGAAATCTGGTCAGAAGACTGGGTGTGGTGGCTCACGCCTATAATCCCAGCACCTTGGGAAGCTGAGGTAGGTGGACTGCTTGAGACCAGGAGTTCAAGACCAGCCTGGGCAACATGGCAAAACCCCATCTCTACTAAAAATACAAAAAATTAGCCAGCCATGGTGCAGTGTGCCTGTAGTCCCAGCTACTTGGGAGGCTGAGGCGGGAGAATCATCTGAGCCCGGGAGTCAAGGCTGCAGTTAGCCATGATCGCACCACTGCATTCTAGCCCGGGCGATGGGAGTGAGACCCTGTCTCAAAAAATACACGAAAATTTTTAAAAAAAAGAGAGAAAGAAACCTGGGGAGACCAGTGGCCTGAAGATATCACAGTTTTTGTTTCACTTTCAAACAAAGCCTAGGGACCTGTAGGAGTCTTTCCAGAACAACTACTAAGTAATGCTTTCCAGCATAAAAGTGATTAATTTTGTTGCTAAAGAGCCAAAAATACAATGGATTAATTTGAATTTATACTCCTTATAAGGAAACCAGGTAGTCAAACTACTGCCAAGGGATTTATTACACCAGTCACACACTTAATGATAAATATGACAAGAACAAACAAAACCAGAACAAGCTATTGGAAAAAAACCTTTATCAAATGAACTGAAGGATGTCACATACGAGAGAACTTGCTATTGTGGACGTACTAATAGACATTTCACATCAGAGTGAGAAAAATACCAGTGACGTGTAGAGTTTGAATCAATACAGTAACAGAAGAAATACACAATAAAATTTGGTCTGTTAATCACTGAAACCCTTAAGAGATTTTTCTACTTATTTTTTGTTATGACTTTTAAAAAAAGGTACACTGGAATCAATAATATCAGTGCATCATGAATAAAACAGATTATACCTAAAAAAATTTACACAGAGATTTATTCATAGGCAATAGCTATCGGTGAACAATATGTTTCTTGATCTTGATTTAATCATTTAAAAAACAGTGGCTGGGCAAGGTGGCTCATGCCTGTAATCCCAGCACTTTGGGAGGCTGAGGCTGGGGGATCACCTGAGGTCAGGAGTTCAAGACCAGCCTGGCCAAGACAGTAAAATCCTGCCTCTACTAAAAAAAAAAAAAGTACAAAAAATTAGCCAGGCATGGTGGCACATGCCTGTAATCCCAGCTACCTGGGAAGCTGAGGCAGGAGAATCGCTTGAACCCGGGAGGTGGAGGTTGCAGTGAGCCAAGATTGTGCCACTGCACTCCAGCCTGGGCGACAAGAGCGAAACTCTGTCTCAAAAAAAAAATTTTTTTAAGTGAAAATTATGCATACAACCAAGTCAAAACCATGCCTTACATGTTTTTTTGAAAAACAGCTTTACTGGGATATAATTTACATATCATTTTATCCATCATATATCATATGACACCCATTCCAATTACTTCATTGTGGACTACTTTTCCACAATGAAGTGTGCTGGGATAGATACAAGTTAGCTACTACTTAGAGTTAATTATTTATTGAACTAGCTTACTCACCACTAGTGTTTTTTTATTGTTTGTGCTCTTCATGTAGATTTCCTTTTTAATTGGCAGGAGCACATCTCAGAAAAATTTGCACAAAGGATAATGGTGGTATACTCTCTCAGTTATTGCTATGTCTGAGAGTGTCTTTTTTCTTTTTTTTTTTTTGAGATAGGGTCTCGCTCTGTCACCCAGGCTGAAGTGCACTGGCATGATCACGGCTCACTGCAGCCTGAGTAGCTGGGACTACAGGCATGCGCTACCACATCCAGTGAATTTTTGCATTTTTTTGTGGACATGGGGATTTGCCATATTGCCTAGACTGGTCTCGAACTCCTGGGCTCAAGTGATCTGCCTACCTTGGTCTCCTAAAGTGTTGGGATTACAGGCATAACCTGCTGCACTGGGCCTGAGTACGTTTCTTTCACATTCACACAAATGACTTCTAAGCTAGATGTGGAATTCTTGGTCCTAACATTTTGGTTCTGGTATTTAAAGTAGCCAGCCTGATTCTTCATCCTGTGTAGGCAAAGTTTTCTCCTGTGCATATATTTATACTACCATTTCCTTATTCCTCATTCTTAAAATTAGAATCTAATTCTTAAAAGACTTAAATTTGGTGTTCTTTTCAAGCTTAGATTCAAGTCTTAAGCTTAAGGAAATTTTTATCAAAATAATCTTTTTTCTTTTTTGTAGAGCTGGGGTCTCACTATGTTGCCCAGGCCAGTCTCAAACTCCTGGCCTCAAGCAATATTCCTGCCTCAACCTCCCAAAGTGCTGGGATTATAGGAATGAGCCACTGCACTCGGCCTATCAACATAATCTTTAGTATCTGCCTCTGTTCTATTTGTTTCAGGGACATTAGTTATGCTTCTATTGGATTTAAATTCAGTGTTCCAATCTATCATGTCAATTTTATCAGCAAAACTTATCTCAAATTTTCCTTCACACAATTGGCTCAGCTGTGTAGATACTCTGGTCCTTCTAATTAAGTTTTTAATCTGCTATGAGTTTATTTCCTAAATTTTAAAATTCACCCATATCACTTTTTTTTTGTTTTGTTTGAGATGGAGTTCCACTCTTGTTGCCCAGGCTGGAGTGCAATGGCATGATCTTGGCTCACCACAACCTCCGCCGCCTGGGTTCAAGATATTCTCCTGCCTCAGTCTCCCCAAGTAGCTGGGATTACAGGCATGCACCACCACGCCAGCTTAATTTTGTATTTTTAGTAGAGACAGGGCTTCTCCTTGTTGGTCAGGCTGGTCTCGAACTCCCGACCTCAGGTGATCTACCCACCTAGGCCTCCCTCCCAAAGTGCTGGGATTACAGGTGTGAGCCACTGTGCCCAGTCCCGTCTCACTTTTAATTCACCCATTTCCCTTTTAATTTCTCTCAGTCACTTTTTCATTTTAGTTCATTATTTTATCTTACCTTGTTATATAACGTTACTATCCCCTTAACTTTTATAAAATGTTCTAGCCTCTTGATTTTTATTAAAGCAAAACACAGGTGCTATCTAAAATTAACTTCCGTTTCCTGCAGCACATCTTTTTCAAGGTGTGCTTTCACTCCAGACACTAAGTACAATATTCTTTTCCTTCATGTGGCAGAAACTTTTCTTCCATTGACATGAGATGAACTGAGATCTAGTGTTTGCTCATAAACAGGTGAACTGGGTGCTTTCCTACTGTTCATCTGCTTGGGTGTTTAATTCTAGCTCTCAGATTGTATGCTGAGACTTAGTTGATGTAAATTTGCATTATCAATATGGTGATTTAGGATTAGGAAACTTTGTTCTTAGCATAATTTCTCTTTTGTGTTTGACATAAGCAGCCAAATAACAGCTAAGTTTTCCATGTCCAGCTTTCTGTCTGGCTCAGCCCTCCATCCCCGAAATTTCTCATACTGTGTCAGGAAGAACACCCACCATACTGTGTGCTTTCTGCCTAGTATATAGTCATTGCCTGATCCCTCGAAATGTAGCTACTTTTGAAATCTATTATTTATAATAATAAAATAGATTCCAAACAGTATATTGTCCATCAGTTGCAAGGCTTGCCCTTATCTCTTCCTCACCTTTCAGTGTAATTATCCCAAGATCTGCTCTACTTCCACACATTATTTTCTTCCAAGTGAGGCTCCCACATAAGTTTCTAAGTCTTCCTAAGTGATCCATCAGTAGTATACTCAGCAGAAATTCATCAAAGTTCCTGGGACTTCAATGGCATCCTTATACAGGATCGGGGCCAAGTTAGACTAGTTCCTTTTCATCATTACCTGCTCATTTCAGCAGCAATCAGTGGGAGCAGAAGAAAAGGCAATCAGATATCTGTGATCAAGTTCCCATGTTGCATGAAATTTATTTTGGTGCAAATTTGAGTAGTTTTCCTCCATTAGTTCTCTAGTGCACTTTAGGCCACTGGGAGAAATCCTCTCCAATGAAGACACTGGCAAATTCTATTACTGACTAAACAAGTATATCATTAAAACATTTATATTTGTAAACAAGAACTGGTCATAATGAATATTTTATAAGGAAAAAAAGAATCAACCCCTAGAAACAGTACAAGATGATTTATCCAGTATACCAGTGCCTGGAACTGCCATTTGAACAGCACTACTGCATGGCTCTACAGTAATAATTGATGCTCATAATGATGAGCCTGAGGCACTGCAAAATCCTAAAGAAAATGTTATAATTAGCATAGTTTGTGTTAAGAGAATAACTTAGAATAGTCTATTTATTTTAAAACTGATAACCCAAGAATGACAGAAATAGCCACTCTACTAGACCTAGTATCTGCTAGAACGATACTCATTGTGAATGTATCAAATGACAGTCTGACAGGCAAATAAATAACTCATCACTTACTATATACACACAGCATCTCCTAGAGTACATTCCAGGCTTAGTATGTTATTTTCCTGGACTCCACACACAAAAAAGATATGTATTGGTCTTAATGAGTTATCTATTTTATTTGGTTTTTAATGACATTTAATAGAGACATAGAAGAACAAAATATCATGTAAACAGGTTAAAGAAACAACAGTAAAGTTTCCCAAAAGCTTTCTTTTTTAACTGTCACTGGGTATTATTTGTTTTGTTTTTTGTTTTGAGACAGGGTCTCATTCTGCTGCCCAGGCTGGAGTGCAGTGACAAAATCATGGCTCACTGCAGCCTCCACCTCCTGAGCTCTGGTGATCTTCCCACCTCAGCCACCTGAGAAGCTGGGACCACAAGCGTGCGCCTCCCTGCCCAGCTAATTTTTCTATTTTTTGCAGACAAAGGGTTTTGCTATGTTGCCCAGGGTGGTCTCAAACTCCTAGGCTCAAGTGATCCACCCGCCTCAGCCTCCCAAATTGCTGGGATTACAGGTGCGAGCCACCACTCCCAGCCTAGTCACTGTGTATTTTTAACAAGAGACCTCTGCCCTACAAACGTGATTTTCTTACTTAGAATAATTTAATACTGTTCCCCTACCTTCCCTGTCTCTCCTTGATTTGTAAAAGGCAGACGATTTTTAAAATCACAAAATAACTGCTTCGTATTGCCAAAACTAACATAAACAACAAATGTATCAATTTTGTTTTGAGTAGATCAAAACAGAACCCCTTATTAAAAGCAGCAAATGTGAATTAATCCAATACAAATTGCTTCTCAGAACAGTGGTGACATGAATTCAGAGGCACTGCCATCTGAAAAATCCATAAATTCAATGAATAACAGCAATTTTATTCACTTAGTTGTACCTGCTCATCTCTTTGTCTCCACTCTTGCCAATTTTCTTCTCGTGAATCCTTCTGTACTGGGTTTGACAATGGAAGATCATGTTGAGCGTTACAAACAGCATGGGAGGATTTCTGGGGAATTTTCTTAAAAGCAAGATTCCTGAGCTATAATAAAACAAAGAAAAAATATATTAAATTCAGTTTACCAATCCTGGAATACTAATGATTTTTTTAATTTAAAAAAAAGGTATTTTTATACTTCTACTCCACTCATTTTGCTAACTCACACAACTAAAGTTATTATTTGTGTTTTGTACAATCTTTGTAGAATGTTAATTTTGCCAGCATTTGAGATAATATTGGCAGAGATATGAAATGATTAAGTGAAAAATGTATTATCCTCTATTATACCTCCATTTTAATCATTCTTTACTAAAGAAAAGTTCATAGGAGTAGAAAACAGTAAAACAAGTGTGCTCTTAAAATGCAAAACACAGCCGGGCTCAGCAGCTCACCTCTGTAATCTTAGCCCATTGGAAGGCTGAGGCTGGTGGACTGCTTGAGTCCAGGAGATTGAGATCAGCCTCAGAAATGTGGCAAAACCCAGTCTTTACAAAAAATACAACAACAAAAAACTAGCCGGGTGTGGTGACACGCACCTGTGGTCCCAGCTACCCAGGAGACTGAGGTGAGAGGATCACCTGAGCCTGGGGGGTTGAGGCTGCAGTGAGCAGTGATCATGCCACTGCACTCCAGCCTGGGTGACGGAGTGAGACCCTGTCTCAAAAATAAAAATAAAATAAAATGCAAAACAATATAGCTCAGAAGCATACACATTTAAAAGTTTAAAGAGTGAGAGATCGCCTAAACAACTCTGACAACTACTTTGCTAGTGCTGAAAAATACAGGGCCTAGTCCACAAAGTAACATAATCAGCTAAAACAGTATGGGCCAAGCCACTCCCAACAATAAAAATAATCTGAGACAAAGTAGTTGAAACAAGAGAGAAAAATACTGAGAGGCTGTTATGAACTGAATTTGTTAAATTAAGTTTAGCCAGCAGACTGGGCATACTGCCTATGAGCTAGCCCTGCTCTGCAATGAGCAGTTAAAAAAAAAAAGTTTAAAGCTGCCTCCTTATGTTTTTTGTTTTTTGTTTTTTGTTTTTTGTTTTTTTTTTGGCAGAGTCTCGCTCTGTCACCAGGTTGGAGTGCAGTGGTGCGACCTCGCTCACTGTAATCTCCACCTCCCAGGTTCAAGCAATTCTCCTGCCTCAGCCTCCCAAACAGGTGGGATTACAGTTGCATGCCACCACGCCCAGCTACTTTTTGAACTCCTGACTCAGGTGATCTGCCCGCCTCAGCCTCCCAAAGTGTTGGGATTACAGGCATGAGCCACCGCGCCTGGCCCCCACTGCCTCCTTACATATTTTAAGTTCAACTTGAAAGTTTCTCCATACATAGTGAACTGTAACCTAACAATATATAAACAAACTATAACCTACTTTTGTACCAATCACCCAGTTTTAGCCAATCACAGGTGGCCAACTGTCAAACCATGTTGAAATGAGGCAAAGGTAGAGCTGTAACCAGTCCAGCTGCTTCTGTACCTCACTTCCGTTTTCTGTCCATAAATACTACCTGACCATCTGACAGCTCAGGAGTAGCTCTGAACCTATTCTGGTTCTGGGGGCTGCTGAATTGTGAATCGGTCTTTGCGTATTTGAACTGTTCAATTTAATTTATCTGAAGTTTTTAACAAATTGTATCCTCCCTAAAGATACCTTGAAGCCCTAACCCCCAGTGTCCGTGAATGTGACCTTATTTGGAATTTGGGTCTTTACAGACGTAATCAAGTTAAGATGAAGTCATGCTGAATTAGGTTGGGCCCTAATCCAATATGACTGGTGTCCTTATACAAAGAGGTGAAGACACAGATACACAGAGAATGCCACATAACAACACAGGTAGAGACTGGGGTGATGACACAGCAAGCCAAAGGAATGCCATGGACTGACAGCTGCCACCCAGAAGCTAGAAGAGGCATGGAAATATTCTACTCAGAGTCTCAGAGAGAGAATTACCCTGTTGACGTGTGGATTTGAACCTCTACTAGACTCTAGAGCTGTGAAAAATAAATTTCTGTTGTTTTAAGCCACCAAGTTTGTTGTATTTTTTTATGGCAGCCCTGAGAAACTAATAAAGAGGCTTTCAATTGTGGATTAACAATTTTAACCGGTAATATTAGGTTGGTGCAAAAGTAATTGCAGTTTTTACCAAGTACATTGTTCTACAAAAGGGAATAAGATAGAAACACCACCAGTAGCTGGTTTCTGATTTGGAAAGGACATTCAAGAGGAGATGCTGCTGGAAATGAAGCACTGGTAGGTTGGCTGCTGTTTGCTTTACAGAAAGTAAAGGCTGACAGAACTGCAAATGGCTGAAGTGCAAAGGGCGGATCCTTCACACTCATTCTGTTTTACATTTTCTTATTCTCTAATATAAACTCCATTATTGCCTTATTTTCTGTTTCCCCCAAATCATCTTAATTCCTAAAAGAAAATAGTGGGCAATCAAAAGTTCTGAAAGATCTGACTTCTGAAAGGTTATTATCCAGTGAGGAAAATGTCTTTCCTTTAAAGTAACTGTGTGGATAGCATTTTAAAGAACATTTAGAAAGCAATGAAGATGGAAATTTAATAGAAAAATATAAAGTGAAAATGCTTTTTTCTAAGTCTTGGGACATTACTACGAGAATAAAACACTTTTACTACTTCTTTCATTAAATAATAATAAGGAAGGTCCTTACATACCCAACTGCTCCTTCTATTAAAACAAAACACATGCTAGAGTTGTATTTCAGCATTTCTTTTAAAAACAATGGGCATATTAAATGTTGGTCATATAACTAATGCTAAGGATGTCTAGGAAAAAACGGCCTTCTATACAGTTTTTACTCTGAAGAAAAGAAACGGGCCGGGTGCAGTGGCTCACACCTATAATCCCAGCACTTTGGGAGGCCAAGGCGGGTAGATCACGAGGTCAGGAGTTCTAGACCAGCCTGGCCAACACTGTGAAACCCCGTCTCTACTAAAAATATAAAAATTAGCCAGGCGTGGTGCCAGGCACCTGTAGTCCCAGCTACTTGGGAGGCGGAGGCAGAAGAATCACTTGAACCCAGGAGGTGGAGGTTGCAGTGAGCTGAGATCGCGGCACTGCACTCCAGCTTGGGTGACAACGCAAGACTCCATCTCAGAAAAAAAAAAAAAATGACCATCGAATGCATAAAAATGTACATTCAAGGCGAGTTACAGAGGGTCAGAAAGACAGTTGCACACCTGTAATCTCAGCACTTTGGGAAGCTGAGGCAGATGGATTGCTTGAGGCCGGGAGTTTGAGAACAGCCTGGGCAACGTACTGTGACCCTGTCTCTACAAAAAAAAAAAAAATAGCTGCATGTGGTGGTGCTTGCCTGTAGTCCTAGCTACTTGGGAGGCTGAGGCAAGCGGACTGCTTGAACCCAGGAGTTTGAGGCTACAGTGAGCTATATGCCACTGAACTACAGTCTGGGCAACAGAGAGAGGCCGGCGTGGTGGCTCACACCTATAATCCCAGCACTTTCGGAGGCCAAGGTGGGTAGATCACCTGAGCAACATGATGAACCCTGTCTCTACCAAAAATACAAAAAATTAGCCTGGTGTAGTGGCGTGTGCCTGTGGTCCCAGTTGCTTGGGAGGCTGAGGTGGGAGGATCACTTGAGCCTGGGAGGCAGAGGTTGTAGTGAGCCGAGATCGCACCACTGCATTCCAATCTGGGTAACAAGAATGAGACCCCGTCTCAAAAAAACAAAAACAACTAGTCATATGATTTTTGCCTATAACAGTAGAAAACAGGAAACAACCCAAATGCTTATCATGAGTTCAATTAAATAAAGTATGAAATAACCATGTAATTAAATATTGTAAACTGTGGATTCATTTAAAATAACAGAGATCTGTATTTACCAATATGGAAAACCGCTCATGGCTAATATTTTTTAAAAGCCAGTTATGAAACAGTCTATTAAATAATCCCATCTTCATTTAAGTATAACACGGATATATACATACACGTATATATTCATATAAATTTATATATGTGTACAGAAAACACATACCAAAATATTAATTGGTTATATTTCTGGTTATATCTGTAAGTGACCTTTGCTTCCTTTTAAGACTTTCCTAACCTTTATGCAATGAACACACGAACTTCCACAGTCAGAAAAAAATGTATTTTAAAAATGTTCAGGCAGGGTGTGGTGGCTCATGCCTGTAATCCCAGCCCTTTGGGAGGCTGAGGCAAGCAGATTGCTTGAGCCCAGAAGTTCAAGACCAGCCTATGCAACATGGCAAAACTCCATCTCTACAAAAAATGCAAAAATTAGCCAGGTATGGCAGTGTGTGCCTGTGGTCCCAGCTACTCAGGAGGCTAGTTGTGAGGATACTTTGAGCCTAGGAGGTTGAGGCTACAGTGAACTGTGATCATCCCACTGCACTCCAGCCTAGGTGACAGAGTGAGATCGTCTCAAAAAAAAAAAAAAAAGGATCATTACATTTGATTTTAAATATACACAAATTCACATCTATTCATTGAATATTTACAGAATACCTGTGTAACAGGTACAATGAATACACAGGTGAACAAGATAGTATCTGTTCTCAGGATGATTATTGTCTATTGGGAAAGCAGACAACACAAATAATTTTAAGTGTTACCTCATTTGCTTCACTCTGTTGCTGTTCCTTCTTTTTTCTTCTTTTCTCTCTTTTTTTCTCATTTGTAGTTGACTTGCTTCCTAAAGTTTGAGACTTTCCAGTATTTCGACCTTTACCTTTTCCAGGTTCTGAATCAGAACCACTGCCACTATCCACTTGTAACAGGGCAAAACGAGAAGCAGTAGTGGGAACAGAACTAAGTACTGCTGAGGCCATCGTAAAGATTTTTCTTTTAAAATACTTCTGTCAAGAATAATTTCTGTGGGGAGGGAGAAGAATAGGCAGATGGGTAAACAAACACTCAGTAAAATCTGTTGTAGATTCTAAAACAACCATATGTATATAAAGTAAATTTCTTCTGACACTGGCTTTAGTAAATTTGGATTAATACCCACAACACTATTAGCAGTATATTTTTATTATATTTAAGTAAACAATGTAACATTTTACAATAGAAAATGATATAAGATTTCACAGATATAATGTGCTCATTTTCCATGTATACTTGAAAATGCATGGTTTTCCTCTCTCAATAATTCTGTAATATATACATATTTATAAAGAATATCCTAAATCAATATGGTTTACAGTGGAAAAGAGTATCATTTTTTCATTATATACAAAAAAAGACCTTTAGTCCAACTACATGTTAACTCCCAACTTCCAATACAAGAAAAAAAGGAGTAAAGACAGAACACCATCTTTATCATATATAAAATACTACCATAAGTTTGATTCTGGAGACTGTGATTTAGAACTGACAGCAAAAATAAAGAGCTTAAATTCTCTCAACCAAAGGAAACTTTTCAAAATGCCTTCCGCATTATGTTTTAGTTCACTAGCTTCCATGCAAGCATAGGTGAGTGTAGCTTCATGCCGTGTGCTGTCAGCTTTTCCACAACCGTTTAGACTTAGAAGGGATCTTAAAAGTCCCCCAGTAGCTCCTAATCCAAATCCTTTAGTTATACAGCTAAGGTAAGTGGAGTTTAAGTTGGTTATGTGACTTCCCTCAGTTCTTTCTGGAAGTTAGTGGCTGAGTCTCCACCTGGACCTAGATTTGCTGAACCTTAATCTGAAAGTCCAAATTAAGAAGCCCTGTAACAACCAGAAGACTAAGCACTCTTCCAATTAAAAAAGACACAGATTGTCTTAACAGAATGGCAACTCAGAAATTTGTATTTTGAAATGTTTCAGGTACACAGAAACTGAATAAAGCATTCAGTTTGAAAAAAATTAAGATGAACACTCCAAGTAGCCAGCACAAAGGTTAACAAAATGTTAACTGACTCCTATGCTTCTCTCCAACTGCATTCCCCCACTGCAACAGCCAGAGGTAACAAGTATCCTGATTTTCGTATAACTTACTCCTTTGCTTTTCTTTATAGTTTTTATCCTATGTCTTGATTCACAGTGCTCATATCGGAATGAACTGCTGTCATTTCCACAATATCCCACTGGTTACATATATATTTCTTAGTACATCACATTATCACACAGGCCACCCTATTCATTGTGGGAAAGGGCTTTGTAAAGGTGAATACTAAGAAGTAAGGATTATTAAGATCCATTCTGAAAACCAACCACACACTATCATTTGTATGTTTTCAGGAGGGAAGAAAAATGAGAAGCACATACTCAATCTTCCATCTTAAGTAACCAGAAAAACATTTAGAAATCTTTCAAGTTTTGGTCTACAATGAAGAAAATCACAGTAAGAACTGATGTCTGAAGATGCTGTCTAGCCGTCATTAAATCATAGCATTTTTATTACAATATCATGTCAAGACAAATTGTTTCTGTGCCTAGAAATATGCAAATCAAGACAAAATATCACAATGTACAGAGATGATACCACATTGATAAATTGTGACAGATTTTTGCTTCCAATCTTTCCTGCAAGCATGGGAATGAAAGTTTCATAAGTTATGACAAAGGAGAAAATGTTTCAAAATGGAAAAGAAATTCCAGATTTATTACGGAAAAGATGAATTCTGCTTCAACCTCAACATATTTTATTAAAATAATCCTATAGGCCGGGTGCAGTGGCTCACACCTGTAAACCCAGCACTCTGGGAGGCTGAGGTGGGCAGGTCACTGGAGGCCAGGAGTTCGAGACCAGCCTGGGCAACATAGTGAGACCCTGTCTCTACTACAAATACAAAAAATTAGCTGGGCATGGTGACACACGCCTGTAATCCCAGCTACTCCAGAGGCTGAGGCATGAGAATCTCTTGAACCCAGGAGGTGGAGGTTGCAGTTAACCGAGATTGCACCACTGACTCCAGCCTGAGCAATGGAGTCAGATTCTCTCTCAAAAAAATAATAACAATCCTATATAAAATGTTACTTGCTTGAGCACTCAAGGTACAATAATCCTATATAACTGTTCAACTATCATTATATTCAATTTTAAATGTTGGGGCTATTAATTGCAAGTGGCAGCTGTATTACTGTTCGCAAATATTCACTGTCCCTCCCTGAAGGGGAATTATACTATACATCACTTCTCTGTTGAAGGCAGGCATAACCAGGTAACTTACTTTGGCCAGTGAAATATAAACTTCAAAAAGCTTTACAAGTCAGTGTGTGGTTCAACGTGTCCTCTTTTCCCTGCTTCTGTGATTGTAGAAGCATATAGTGAGATGGAATCTCTATCAGCCAGATCTAATAAAGTCTGCAACCACAATAAACAAAGCCCCCTTACTAACCTGTGATGGACATGTAGCTTGAGCAAGAAAGCAACTTTGCTGCTTTCAACTACTGATATTTTCAGATTGCTATTGAAGCCTTATCATGACTTATAACTTACACAAAGAAATTTCTTTCCATTCTAGGACTGATACGAAAACTGTGAATTTCATATATGGATTATTTGCATGCATTAAATGTTCATAAATTTCTATTCTGAAACATCTCTCCAAGGCTCACAGAAATTTTATTTCTGTAGCATAAGGCAGAGCTATCTTACCAGGGTATCCTTAGATAGTTTCCCTTAGGCCTTGGGGCAGCCGGAAACCCCTGAAAAAGTAAGAGCCTCTGTTCCAGTCACTTCCAGAAACAAGCAACCTCATCCGGTGCTCCTCAGTGGGTAGCTCCTGCACATGCCGCTCTGGAGTTACATCAACTATGAAAAGGGAAGTGCTCCAAGTCCTAGTAATCTACCTCATCAGACAACTGCAGAATGCACTGCTACCCATTATTATAGACAGGCTTGTAAAACTGTTGGAAGATTATGTTCAAGGTGCCTAAACAGCAAGGCACACAGTAGAATAAGCAGGAAGTCAAGAACGGGGGAGCCCAAAATCTAGTGAGCAAGGTTTCCTTAAAGCAACAGCCTTAAATCTCTGTATTGATTATATTTTTCTCCATTTGCCAGTGACATCCATTTTCAGCAACATCAAATCTAGCTGCAAGGTGACTGCTCAAACAATGCATATGCTTTCTGTCACGCAGAACTTTGTCATTACTTTTAAACACTTGAAATTAGAAAGGCCAATTGAATCTGAAATCCTGTCATTCACTTATTTATTCATTTGTTTATTTTTGAGACAGGGTCTTGCTCTGCCACCCAGGCTGGAGTGCAGTAGCCTGATTATGGCTCACTGCAGCCTTGACTTCCTGGGCTGAAATGATTCTCCCACATCAGCCTTCTGAGTAGCTAGGACTACAGGTGTGTGCCACCATGCCTGGCTAATTTTTTCTACTTTTTATAGAGATGGGGATTATGTTGCTTAAGCTGGTCTCGAACTCCTGGGCTCAAGTGATCCTACTGTCTTGGCCTCACAAAGTGCTGGGATTACAGGCATGAGCCACTGCAATTGCCCCAAATCTTTTCATCTTTATCACAAGAAATTTTCTATTACATTTTTGATGAAAAGAGCTGTTAGATTATTTAAAAAGAATTCCAACTGCTGCAAATTACTGAATGCTTAGATAAAATTGTTTGTTTTATTACCTCCTCATACAAATGAAGCTTTAATGGACACTCAATCCTAAGACATCATTATTTAAAAGTCTAGATCAGGAACTGAATATTTTCATTGGTGGATAAACTGATTTTAAAAATGAAAAGTTAATGTTCACAGAAGCAAGTACAATTCTCTCATTAGAAACCCTGAAAAGAGTCTGAAGTTTTATAGAAATTCAACATTTAGTATCTTTCCTATTAATTTACATTGTTTTACTTATCCTAATCATATACTATAACAAGAACGTTTTTCACATTTTTTTCCATCTAGTTCAATACAGACACCTTTAAATCTCTTCCAGTTTTGGAAGAATGAGATGCCTCTGGTTCTTTGTGTCAGTAACGCAGAAAGCAAATGGCAGGGAACATCAGCACAAGACCACTGACCTGGAGCCAGAATGCCCATCACACCCAACCTGCTATTTACTGTAAGTCCTTGAGCAACCTACTTGATCTCTCTGAGTTTTTGTAAAGACTGAAAAAGTTAATATATGTAAAGTACTTAGAACAGTAGCCAGCAGCACTCAATACAGTCATGCATCACTTAAGGTGGGGATACGTTGTGAGAAATGCATCATTAGGTGATTTCATCACTGTGTGAGTATCACACAGTGTGCTTACACAAACCAAACTGGTACAGCCTACTATCCACCTAGGCTACATGGTATGGCCTATTGCTCCTAAGCTACAAATCTGTATAGTATATGACTGTATTGGAGGCAACTGTAACACAATGGTAAGTATTTGTGTATCTAAAGAAAAGGTACAACAAAAATACTGCTTTATATGTCCATCATTGACGAAAACAAAACATAGTTAACGCAGCACATGACTATATAAGCATTTACGGGTGTTACTATTATTATTAGACTGAAATGTGCCATGAGACACTATGAGACATAGAATTGGTACAAACTATTTAAAAATTTGACTAAGCATGCCTGACTCCACTGCAAAGTGTTTTGAAACTTAAACAACATGTGGCCCCTATACAAGCTAAGGCTTTAATCTTTGAAATAAAAGAAAAAAGTTTTTAGGCATTGAGTAGTAGGTGAGTGGTCAGCCACTGAAAAGAGTCAAAGACCTAAAGATTACACATAACATACTACAGAAGGAAAATACCTATCTACCAGAAACCCAAGAGTCACATTTGAGACTATATCTTAAATAGTGGGCATACAACAGATACTAAATGTTTCTTGAATGAATGAAAAGGAACAAAAGAAAGACAAAGCAAAAAGAAAGTATTATGACAAATACTGTTAATCAAGAAAAGAACCAATGACAAACACTCAAAAGACAAAATTATTTTTCTGGTAAAGCAGCTACCTATGCTATGTCACATCAGCAATCTATGTGTTAACATGTCTTAACTTCTGAAACGGTAAAACTGAAAGGGAGAAATGCTCCTTTAATGATCCCTTGTTTGATCAGGGTAAGGTGCAAAAAAAAGAGTAAGATAGTGGCAGCCACTTGTCATTATATTACACTTTACATAACAGTAAATATCAAAGAAAAAAAATACTACTACTTAATCTGCAGCTGAGGGGATAGGAGATGAAACAACTGGAAGGGCTCAATCATCTGTGCTATGTTATATTTAAAAAAAAATAGCCAACATATCAACACATCATCCACCTCAACAGCCTTGACAGAAATCTACATACTATGTCAAAAGGTACGCTGACCAGCACTTCAGAAGTGGAAGAGAAGGAAATGTAATTTTAAATGAAAGAAGGGACTAAAACTTAATATGAAAATAATCCCCAATTTCTAAATACGTCTATTATTTATACACATACCAAAAAGAAGAAAGAAATACATGGGATTACTCACTAATTTTCCTTTCTATAGTTTTTACTATTTCCCCAAATGTTCTATAATGACGATATACATATACACACACACATACATATAACATACATATATACACACACACACACACACACACACATATATATATATTTTTTTTAACTGAGACAGGGTCTTACTCCCACACCAAGGCTGGAGCAGTGGTGTCATCATGGCTCACTGCAGCCTCAACTTCCTGGTCTCAGGTGATCCTCCCACCTCTGCCTCCCGAGTAGCTGGGACTACAGGCATGTGACACCATGCCTGGCTAATTTTTTGCAGAGTCAGGGTTTTGCCACGTTGCCCAGACTGGTCTTGAACTCCTAGGCTCAAGCAATCCCCCTAGCTCAGCCTCCCAAAGTGCTGGGATTACAGGAATGAGCCACCATGCCCAGCTCTACAATGATCATATTACTTCCCAAAAAAAAAAAAAAAAAAAACTCAAAAAGAACAAATGGTTATCTATATACAAGTTGAAAAAGTTAAGCACAATGTAATCAATACAATATTGATTTTTTTTGCCCTGTGTCAACATTTAGAAAGGGCAACTAAAGGCCAGAATTGACAATAAGATGCCTTTGGCCATTCCTATCAGTGATGCAGAAGCCAAACGACAGAGAGCAACTATCGAAGACTAATATGTTGCATACTTTTATGAGAACATTACCCTCATTAACTAATTTTCAGAATTTTCAAAAGATAGTCATGTTATGCAATCCAGGAATTCCTCTGTAACTTTTTTTTTTAACCTTGATGAGAAAGAAATAAATAGGGAGACCATGAAAACATTAGGTTTTTAAAAGATACTATATTTCAGGTCATGGCTAGGTAACGTTAGTATTCCTTCAGTCTTGTGTCCTAAACTTCTGCATCTCCACATACAGTCACATCTAAGAGATGTTAGGATAAACAGATTCAAACACAGCTCTTCTCCCTCCCTCTCTATACTTCTTCAAATACATTTGGTCTTTAAAAGTTAGATGTTTCTATGCTCAGTCATTTATATACACATAATAATTAAGGCATACAATGCAAATGAAAATACACTGGACTGTCAATTAAGTTACATACATTAGTCTATGAATATGGTGGCTAATACTGTATATTAAACATTTGCATATTATTAAAATACTACACAAATCAGGTTTTTGGTGCAGAACTCTAATGATTATTTTATTTATATTTTTCCCCTCTTCCCTTGGAGTTTCTTTCAAAACCAATTTCAAGGATATCTGGGCTCAGTGGTGCACACCTGTAATTTCAGCAACTTGGGAGACCGAGGCAGGAGATCACTTAAGTTCACGAGTTTGGGACCAGCCCAGGCAACATAGCAAAACCCTATCTCATAAAATAAATAATAAAACTAATTTCAAGGATAATGTATAGTTGAAGGAAGACAAAATAAATTTACAAGATAATTTTAAAAACAGAAACGCTTCAGGGTAAAATGTGAAATAAACACACATTCTCAATATGCAAGCAGTTCACCATTTATAAATATATATTCTACTATCTTCCACAATGTAATGACTACCACTAGTAAAAACTATTAATTTATACTTAAGATGGCAGCAGGCCAGGCGTGGTGGTTCATGCCTGTAATCCTGGTACTCTGGAAGGGATGAGGTGGGCAGACTGCTTGAGCCCAGGAGTTCAAGATCAGTCAGGAAAACATGGCAAAACTCCTTCTCTACAAAATGTACAACAGTTAGCAGTTAGCTCACCTGAGCCTAGGGGTCAAGGCTGTAGTGAGCAGTGATGGTGCCACTGCACTACAGCTTGGGTGACAACCTGAGACCTTTTGTCAAAAAAGAAAAAAAAAAAAGATGACAGCAATGTCAAAAGTATAACAAAGTCTCTATTTTCCAAATACTTCATACCCAAAAAGCCAATTATTTGACTTATTAAATGTAACAGCATATGTTAGCGCTTTCTACAGCAACTCTCTTTCTTCAGATTTTGCACGTACTCCAAGAAAAAACAACTTGAAATTTCTTGAACACACAATTAGTTTACTTGCTCATATCCTTCTGCTGTTCTCAAAAGTCTACGATGCCATCTATCTCTTAAACGAAAAACTTCAATTTATTCCTCAAAATCATGCTCAGGTGCTAGCATATCTATGAAGCGTTCTCTGACCTGTTCTTGAAGTCAAACATTCCCGCCTCTGTCATATTTCCATATTTTAAACTTACTATTATTGAATGGACTCCAAAAAATTATCTCTTTATTGTTGTGCCTAGCCCCTATGATCCTGGTTTCAAGATCCTGAAAGACAAGAGTTTCTATCCCTTACAAACACCACAGGACCTGACACACAGAAGACACATTATTGAACTTAGTGTTTTCTTCATGTTTACATTCTTCAAGTACACAGCTATCTATGCAGTGAAAGACGTGCTCTACGAGCAGAAAGAGAAAAACATGAAGTACACAATAGACAATCCTCAAGTCCCATAATGCAGATGTGCATGAGCAATTATTAGCAGTTCAAAGTTGTTTCATTACGGTAAGTACCATTCTAACAAACTAATCGCCACAACCAATTTTGTCTAGGAAGCATATATGGTTTTAAAGTGTTGATTTATGCCAGCTGGGCATGGTGGCTCATGCATGTAATCCCAGCACTTTGGGAGGCCAAGGTGGGTAGATCACAAGGTCAAGAGATCGAGACCATCCTGGTCAATGCAATGAAACCCCATCTCTACTAAAAATACAAAAACTAGCTGGGCTTGGTGGTGCGTGCCTGTAGTCTGAGCTACTTGGTAGGCTGAGGCAGGAGAATCGCTTGAACCTGGGAGGCAGAGGTTGCAGTGAGCTGAGATTGCGCCACTGTACTCCAGCCTGGCAACAGAGTGAGAGACAGTCTCAAAAAAACAAAAAACAAAAGTGTTAATTTGAAAGAATTAGTATGCATTGGTTGCTTAAGTAAACTGCTTCTAAAAATGAATAGCCTAAGCTACAAGCAGGAGAATTTCTTTTTTTTTTCTCTTTCCGTATACATGGGGTCTCACTATGTTGCCCAGGCTGATCTCAAACTCCTGAGCTCAAGCAATCCTCCAGCCTCGACCTTCCATAGTGCTGGGATTACAGACATGCAACTACGCCGAACTAAGCAGAAGAATTCCTAAGTAGCTGGTAGTCTTGGCCTCTATCAAGGTTTGGAGGCACATTGCCATTATGACCTTATCCCTCTACACTATGACCTCACTAGAATCAAGACAGACAGCAGCAGCCATATCTCAGTCCAGAAGACCACAATTAGGGAACTTCAGCACACACACACACACACACAATTATATATATAAACTCCTTAAATCAAGAACAACCAAATATATCACTTTTATAAGATGAATCATAGTCATCTTATATTAACACTACCAATTAGCCTGACCAAAAAGGTATCAATGTAGATGTCAATTAGTGTGGCCTCACTGAAACATAACTTAAATCTAAATTAACTGAGCGTAATACGAAATGGCATAACTTAGATCTACATTAATTGAGCGTAATATGAAATGGCACCAAGTATCACTGATTTAACACCTGGTGAAATAAAAAATTGTGTTATTTCATGTTCTGTTCTTCAAATAACTAGACAGTATTTTTCACTTTGGCTTCTTAAAAATTAGGGTTCACAGGCCGGGTGTGGTGGCTGACACTTGTAATCCCAGCACTTTGGGAGGCCGAGGTGGGCGGATCACGAGCTCAGGAGTTCGAGACCAGCCTGGCCAACAAGGCAAAATCCTGTCTCTACTAAACACACACACACACACTTACACACACACACACACACACACAATTAGCCGGGCGTCTGTAATTCCAGCTACTCAGGAGGCTGAGGCAGGAGAGTTGCTTGAACCTGGAAGGCAGAAGGTGCTGTGAGCCGAGATAGCGCCATTGCACTCCAGCCTGGGCAACAAGAACAAAACTCCGCCTCAGGAGGGAAAAAAAAAGGGTTCACAATCAGCAAGTGTGAAGTGCATACTAAAGCTCTGCTCCAAACACATTGTAAATACAGTAAACCCAATGCGTATGCCCCAAACTCCATTTTCTCCTCATAGTTAAGTACTGCCATCCCTCTCCAATCTGCAGTTTCCACTTTCTGTAGGCCAAGAAAGTTAAGTAAAAAATACAAGCAGGTACTGAGTGAGGACCTGAGGGATTCTCCCACGAGTAAAGTACATGTATTTTCATTTGCCCACAATGTTCTTTTGGTCAGCTTCTGGGTTTTGCTCTTACTCCAGAATTGAAGCTACTGTAGTGTTATAAATCTGTTGAGAAAAGAGATCTAGATTTCTATGAAGATTTTTAATATTTTAATTAGCCAAAAAGCTTCTCAAATATTTTTATAACTACAAGTCACATTTATTAAATGATTCCAGTTACAATCCCAAGCACATTTACTACACAACAGACAATGCTAAATGGTGAAGGAAACTGTCTCTGGCTTTTTAGTGTAAGACAGATGATCTTTCATTAGTCCTTCCAATTAAAGCATTAGCATCAACTCTGAAAAATCTGGCAAAAGAGTGAAAAAGAGGATGAAGAGAAAAGGCAATCAGACAATTTGATAAACTATTTTTGTCACTACTGTTCAATATTTATGAAGCACCTTAATGCTCGCGATCTGACAAAAATTCGCAAAGGCTGTTCCAAACAACAACAGAAGAAAAAAAATCAAGTTCGTTTACTTTTCAATAGCTGGCGGGGGAGGAGGAGGAGCACTATATTCAAAAGTAATTCACTATACCTCATTCATGAATGAAAGCCAAATTTCACCCATAGGCTGTTAACCGATGCTCCGAAACTTATTCGCAAAGTACATAGAGAAAGAAATTGCGCTGGGCGAAACCTAACTCGTGCAGAGAAGCGGCTTCAAAACCTGAAAGGGAGAAAACGAGTCAGGTCTTTGCTCCAGAAATTTCCGAGCGCCCAGCTCCCCGAGAGGGAGCGCGGGCGCCAGCGGCGGGGAGGGGACGGTAGCACCTGTCACTCGAGCGGCCCCCGCGGGGTCTCAGGAGGCTCAGCGGCCGCCGGCCTGGGAGTCTGCTGCGAGTCCCTCTCCGCCGCCCCGAGCCTTGAGCCCAGCGTCGGGCCGCGGCCCTTTCCGCGGAGCGGCCCTCCCGTGCCCTCTGCCCAGCGGCTCCGGCCAGTGGGGCCCGTCGCCTCAGGCCGAGTCCCCGCCACCCGAGCCCGGGACGCCGAGAGGAGCGCTGTCGAGCCGCTGCCTACGCCTCCGGGGCGCCGGAGCGGACCCCCGCGAGGCGGGCCCGCCTCCGCGTACTCACCGGGCCTCCCGGGCCGCCGGCTCGGCCCTCCTCTCCCTCCTCCCCCCGCCGCCGCCTCTCCCGCGGCTCCCTGGGCGGCCGCACTGGGCGCTGAGACTGGTCTGGGTCAAGTGTCGGCAGGGCTGGGGGCAGGCTCGCGCCCGACTGGGGTCGCGGTCGGCCCGCGGGCTGGTCACTAACGGGTCCCGGGGCGCCGGGGCGGACCGCGGCGGTGAGCGCGGCTGCAGGCTGCGGTGAGGGGCGGGGAGAGCGCGGCTGCGAGCAGGCGGGCGGGCGGAGGGTGGAGGGAAGCCCGGGCGGAGGGGGCGGCGTGAGAGCCTCGGGGCGGGGGCGGGGCGGGGG
>NW_016805422.1:2952205-2960848 GCF_001698545.2 Rhinopithecus bieti
GTGCGCGGGGTTTGTTTATTTTCGCGGTTGGTGGCGGCGCTGGCGCTGGTTAGAGGTTCGCCGGTGACGTGCGCGCCCGAGTTGGGGGAGAGGACCAGAACCACCTGCTGGAGAAGGGGAGCTACGGGGGCCGGGCAGGGTCCAAACGCCTCACGTAGGCGGCGGCGCCACGGTCTTCGGGGTCACAGGGAAGAGAAGGGCTCTCCTCGAGCTGGTGGAAGGAGGGAGGCCTCCTGAGGGAATGAGACTCCAGGCCACTCCCCCACAGCAAGGCAGGATCACCTGCGTCTCGGAGAGCAGTTAGAGGGCCCTGGAGTGGAAAGGGCGGTGGGACCTTGGTAGCCCGGGTTCCCTGCAACTTGGGGTTCGACCTCCAGGCAGTGAAGTAGGGATGGTCCTGCAAGTCAAGATTCCAGTAGCAAGACTGCATCAGATCTCTGTAAGGAAAATAACTAACATTTCTCCGTTCCCTGTAGAGTTGCAGGGCGCTATAACGTTATCTCCATCAGGTAGTAGTGGTCTAACTTTACAGGCGAAGTGAAGTGACTTACCCAAAGCCTCACAGCTGATAAACGGGAGAGCCGGAGCCCAGCCGTACTGGCTTCCAATTCTGTGAGCTTAGCAGCGCATCACATTATCTCCATAAATCCCCCTGATTCAACTAATATTAGACGCCCCACAAGTAAGATGCTGCAGAGTTACAGAGGGGAGTTGAAGATACCTTTGCCTTCAAATAACTAAGGCATAAAACAAAGATAAAATAGACAATAAAAGACAAACCATGATAGGTTCCATGTGAAAAGTGGCAGAGTACTGCCAGGAATCAAAGAACCGTGTATATCTGTCTTGGGGAGAAGGAAAGAAAGGCAGCATGAAGGAGTAGGCATTTGGGATTGACCTTGAAGGAGACAGGGAGAGTTTTACAGCAAGAAGGGATAGCACGAGAATATGTATGAAGGCGAATCCGTGGAAGTCGTGTTGGGGAGAGAGGAGAGACTCCAGGGTATGTTGAGAAGTGGCAGAGACAAAGGAGTATGGGGCCTAAGATGCCAAATGGATGCATTTGTATTTAATTCAGCATTTTGAGTTTTCGTTGTTCAGAAGTTTGGGGGAAGAAAAGGAGGTTTTTTTCTTTGCGCTATTGATTTATCTGTGAGGGGAAGCAGAAATTAGAAGTGGAAAAACTGACAGTTCTACTGTAGGCCAGGTAAAAGGTAATGATGAGTCGGACCTAAAGGGACAGCCAGGGGAATTTAAAAAGCGTGGTTGAGAGATGATGTGCATGCAGAATCTATAGAATTTGGCAACTGATTGATTAATTGTGGGTAGGAAGAGAGAAATCAAAGAAAGTGGAGGTTTTGAGTTTGTAGATAATTGCAAGATTGAAAAGAGACAATTACAAACAAAGGAAAGGAGGAGCTACTTCTTGAGAGAAGATCAGTTTAGATTTGGACATTTTAAGAATTCACAGGGTTGTCAAGACAGCCAGAGAGACATGGACACTAATGTTAGAAATAAAGGTTTTGTAGTATGAGAAAGAGGACCGAACTAGAAAATAGACTCATTAATAATCAGCCTAACAGTGATATTGCTGTGAGATAAAAGAAGAAAACAAAGGTCACCATCTTGGAAAACACCCTCTTTAGAGTCTCACTCCTCAAAATGTGGTCAGTGGCCCAGCAGCACTGACATGAGGACGTTAGTTGGAAACTCAGAATCTCAGGCCCCACCCCAGACCTGCTGAACCAGCATCTCCAACTTAACGAGAACCCGAAGAGATTTGTGCCACATCAAAAAGTTTGAGAAGCTCTGATCTAGGTGAGCGAAGCCAGCAAAGAAAGGGTGTAGAACAGAAAGTGGGAGGAGAATAGGGTAATGCAGAATCATCAGCAAGGTAAATTGGAGTTTCGCAAAAGCAGAACTGAAAGGAGTGTTGATCAACAATATCCAAAACCACAGAGGTTGAAAAGCACAAGGAAAGAAGGTATGTTTGCATTTTGTGATTAGGTAGTAGAGTCTTTAAGACCACATTGTTCTCATTGAAAGCCTGGAAAGAAAGATCCACTTTCTGGTCGAGGTTGGTCTAGGGATCCCATCTTCTTCAGTTCCCACATATATGGGACATACCGAGATACGTAGATAGATTTGACAGTGGGAGAAAGTTTCCCTTCCACTTGCTTTTATTTTCTCAGCAAAATGAGGAACAAGATCATTTTGGCAGACTGCTAATTGTCCACCACAATTTAGTCTCCCCTTCTCCCTGAAAACACAGACTGCTTTTCTCAGCCTCTCTTCCAGTTGCATATGGTCAAGTATTAAGTTATAGGACGTGAGCAGATGTTATGTCTGCCACTGTCAGGCCAAGGCGTTTACTTTGAGAGTACTCGTGCCTCTTTCATGCATTTTCCTTTCTACCAGCTGGACCGTGGACACGGTGACTCTGCTTCAATTATGCAGATGACCACAAGCCTCTGGAGTTGGCAGAGCCACAAGAAAGAAGGTGCCTGGATGAAGGAGAGCTACCCACTGACCTGGACACCCAATTATGTGAGCAAGATATATTTCTACTGAGTTGGAGCCGTAACATTTTGCAGTCTATTTGTTATAGTAGTTTAGCCTACTCTGGGTAGTGTAGTCCTTAATGGGAAGTAACGAGAAAAGAAGACAGAAGAAGTGGGGTGAAATCAGAGTTTGAATGAGGGAGAATGGACTGACTAAAGAACATGGTAAAGTTTCCAGGCATTACTAAGAGCCCCACTGAATAAGTGGTCATGAATTTAGAGTGAGGCTAGCCACTTGGTTATGCAATTTTCTCCAGCCATAATCAGTTGCTCATGTGCAGGCACTGAGTAGGCAGTTTTGGCAGTAACCAGGACTGAGATTTGACCAGACAAGCATAATGAGGAGCTACGGGCAGAGTTGGTGGTGGTAGAAGCAAAGGAGGCCTTTCAGAAGTGGTAAGAAGTAAAGTTACGAGAGGAGTGAAGAACGGTGGAAAGATGGTAGAGTGACTGAATTGGTGTTTTTGATAGGTTGGAGAATTGTTGAAGTTTAGTTACTATGTGGAATGACCTTGGAACGATAAGAGATGGTTGGAGAGTGGAGGCTTGAATTAAATTAGAGGAGGGGCTGTAGTTATCGGTAATATTAGAGTATAAGGAATGCATGTGAGAATGGATAATTGAGGTACCAGAGGGTACAAGATCCTTTGAAGGGAGGTCAAGGAATTGAGATGCAGTAAGGATTTTGAATGAACATCCACACAGTTCTACATACGTACATACATATATACACATACCCCTCACAAAGAATTACTGCAAGAGTAATACCACAATAGTGTTGTAGTAGTGAGTAGTTTTGGAGAGAGTGATAGTAGCCCTAGTACTAAAATCTTTCATCTATGAGTAAGGGGTTGAATTCTCCAAATTAGGCTGCACAGGGACATGAGTGGTTTAATATGTTAAACTCTTGCAAATATCACATTTCATTAAACAGATGCTTTCACGTTTTATGTTGCTAAAGTAAGATTTCTAATTGCTTCTCTCCGACCTCTCAAATTACGATGGTAACTGCCTTCTTTTACAGGAAATGCCCATCTGTCTGTATTATAAACCAGACACATGCCAGGTTTTCCAATTTAAATGACAGTGCTTTAAAACTTGTCATAGACTACTCTGTCCTACCTCCAATGTGTATTTCGAGTAGATAATCTACAGTGATGCTAGCTCTGCCACATCAAACAATGCACAGTAAATGTTCAAAATCTACATTAAAAACCTCGGTTATAAAGAGCTAGATACCCTGTTTTACATGATGTGATTATTACTCATTGCATAATCAGAACATCTGTAACAGAACCTGCCATATACCCCATAAATATATACACCTGCTGTGTATGCACAAAAATTAAAATTGCTATTATTTTTGAGATGGAGTATTGCTCTGTCAACCAGGCCAGAGTGCAGTGGTGCAGTCTCAGCTCACTGCAACTTCCGCCTCCCCGGTTCAAGCAATTATCCTGCCTCAGCCTCCCAAGTAGCTGGGACTATAAGTGCATGCCACTACGCCTGGCTATTTTTTGTATTTTTAGTAGAGACAGGATTTCACCATGATGCCAGGCTAGTTACAAACTCTCAATCTCAGTCATCCACCCATCTCAGCCTTCCAAAGTGCTGAGATTACAGGCGTGAGCGACAGCACCTGGGCCAAAAATTAAAATTAAAAATTAAAAAAATTAAAACTTCAGTTATAGCTTAAGTTAACAATAAGTAGGGATTGACTAAAGACCTGATAAATTGAAAATAAGATTGCTCGTAGCTTGGGAAATGATGTACTATGTTATATAACATAGGGGCTTTGGACTCAGACTGCTAGGGGTAGAATTATGAAGTTATTGTGAGGATAAGACACGTTACACACACACACAACCATTCTAAAGACTGCAAGTACATACAAGCATTAAGTTAGGTATGGGTATTCTATTATCATACTTATTTCTACTTATTATGGAATTGCTTTGACTGTACATGGACTTTTCCTACTTAGAAAATGTTCATTACATCTGTACATGTCAAAACCCAGTGGCAAGGGGACTTCTGGTTAAGCATAGTTCATTGAACACACGTTTGTCTCCACTTACTCCAGAGACCTCATTAAAATGACAGTAAAGGAATAAAAAAGATATAAATCTATAAAGAAAAAGCAAACAGGGAAAGAGCTCCCCACTGAATAAAATGCCAACAAAACTTAGGAACGTGGAAAACAGATGGATGAGTGATCACTGACTTACCAAAGCCTCCAAAGTGACTACTTAAGCTTTTGGGAGGAGGCAGAACCAGCCATTAAGTGAACCTATCCATGTCACAGCACCCTGGAAAGGCTCTAAAACTAGAGCTGCCTTCTCTTCGAAAGTAGAGGGAGAGCAGGGCTGAAAAGGAGAATTCACTGCGAATGTTTTCTAAAGAGAATGAGATCCTGCCTTCCCTGTGTTCCCTACTCCATTCCATGCTGCCCAAATTCACCAGAAGATAGATGGTTTGCTTTCTGGAGAGGTTGATTCAGAGCTCTCCTGGGCACCAGGCAGAGCTGAAGACAGGGATGACTCACTACACAGAAAAGCAGAATTAAGTGAAGTTGTGCGTATTAAATTATAAGGCAGACCCCTTTCCCCCAGCTTCATTCACAAATTCAGATCCTATAATGCTGGGATCCTGTCAAGAGACTGGAAGCTTCCTCTTAGGGGAAAACCAGCTGCTCCAAGAGAAGAGGTCTCCAAATACTGAGGTTTGGGGATCCCATGGTGAAGAGTGTGGCTTGTTGCCTGTCTCCTACAGTCAGCCCAATAGTCAGCAATCCCTGATTGTACCTACAAGGGCTCTCATCAACATTTTATTGCCTCATTCTTTTATTTGAAAGTTTTTGGCTGGGTGCATGGGCTAACACCTGTAATCCCAACACTTTAGGAGGCTGAGGTGGGAGGATCACTTGAGCCCAGGAGTTCAAGACTAGCTTGGGCAACATAGTGAGATCCCATCTCTACAAAAAAGAATAAAAAAGTTAGATGGGTCTAGTGGTACACGCCTGTAGTCCTAGCTACTTGGGAGGCTGAGGCTTGGAGGATCATTTGAGCCAGGAGTTTGAAGCTGCAGTGAACTGTGATTGTACCACTGTACTCCGGCCTGGTTGACAGAGTGAGACTCTCTAAAATAATAATACAAATTTTAAAGGTTTTTTAGAGATAGGGTATCTCTGTGTTGCCCAGGCTGGCCTCAAACTCCTGGCCTCAAATGATCCTCCTGCCTGTGTAAATTAGTTCAACCTTTGTGGAAGACAATGTGGCAATTCCTCAAGGATCTAGAACTAGATATACTATTTGACCCAGCAATCCCATTACTGGGTCTATATCCAAAGGATTATAAATCATGCTACTATAAAGATACATGCACATGTACGTTTATTGTGGCACTATTCACAATAGCAAAGACTTGGAACCAATCCAAATGTCCCTGTCCATCATGACAGACCTGGACTTTAAGCACATGTGGTACAATACTAAACGTGGAAGCTCCTATCAGTCAATAAAACAGATGAGTTCATGTCCTTTGCAGGGACCATGGATGGAAGCTGGAAACCATTATTTTACCAACTGTCCTACGGCCCAGAAAACCAACACTCCGCCTGCTTCTCACTCATAGGTGGGAAGTTTGAACAATGGGAGAGCACTTTGGCCACAGCAGGCGCAGGGAACATCCACACACCACGGGCCTGTTGGGGGATGTGGGGGGCTGGGGGACGGACAGCATTTAGGAGAAATACCTAGAATGTAAATGACGAGTTAATAGGTGCAGAAGACCAGCATGGCAACGGTGATAACACCTATGTAAAAACCCTGCACGTTGTTGCACAATATACCCTACACGAACTTAAAGTCTAATGAATAATAACAAAAAAGATCCTCCTGGCCCTCAGCCTTGCCCAAGTAGCTGGTACTCACAGGCATCGCAGCTACCATTGCCCAGCTATCACCTCTAAAATTCTTAAATGTGGGAACAGCTGATGATCATCCATTTATTTGATAGAAACCTCCTTACAATGAAAACGACAGAACCTACAATAGAACAGACAAGAAAAGAAAAAAAAAAAAAAAAAAAGAGCTTCAGTGGCCAGGTGTGGGTGGCTGACACCTATAATCCCTGCACTTTGGGAGGCCAAGGTGGGCGGATCACTAGAGATCAGGAGTTCGAGACCAGCCTGGCCAACATGGTGAAACCTCATCTCTTCTAAAGATACAAAAAAGTAGCTGGGCGTGGTGGCACACACCTGTAATCCCAGCTACTTGGGAGGCTGAGGCAGGAGCATTGCTTGAACCCAGGAGGCAGAGGTTGCAGTGAGCTGAGGACAAGCCACTACACTCCAGCCTGGGCAATAAAAGCAAAACTCAGTCTGAAAAAAGAAAGAAAAAAAAAAGGACTTAGAGGAAATAAAAGCAGTGCAGAAAGCCAGAAAACATGTCAAAAATCAAGAAATTCTCAAAAATTTTAGCTTCCATATACACTTCTCCCTCAGGAAACTGCTGGAAGGAGCACTCCATCCAAGTAAAGGTGTATATCAAGAAACAGAAAAACATGTGGCTGGGCACAGTGGCTCACACCTGTAATCTCAGAACTTTGGGAGGCTGAGGCAGGTGGATCACTTTAGGCCAGAAGTTTGAGACCAGCCTGGCCAATATGGTGAAACCACATCTCTACCAAAAATAAATTTAAAAAACAAAACAAAACAAAACAAAACCCAATGTGGTGACACATGCCTGTAATAACAGCTACTTGAGAGGCTGAGGCAGGAGAATCACTTCAACCTGAGAGGCAGAGGCTGCAGTGAGCTGAGATTATGCTACTATACTCCAGCCTGGGTGACAGAGTGACAGTCTGTCTCAAAAAAGAAAAAGAAACAGAAAAATGTGGGATCTGGTAAACCGGAACTCCAACCAAGGCAGAAAACAAAGAGAATTCCCTAGATCAAGCTTTTCCAACCCGTGGTGTGTGGCCCAGGATGACTTTGAATGTGGCCCAACACAAATTTGTAAACTTTCTTAAAACATACTTTTTTGTGATTTTTAATTTTTTTTTTTAGCTCATCAGCTATTGTTAGTGTATTTTATGTGTGGCCCAAGACAATTCATTTTCTTCCAGTGTGGTCCAAGAAAGCCAAAAGATTGGACACCCCTGCCCTAGATGAAGGTGAAGAGAGGTTCCAGGAGGTCAGCTGTGTAGCAGGCCTGGAGAGCACACTAGAGGATGGAAGGCTCTAGAAGGGATGTCTCCAAGAAAAGAAAATGGAAATGATGGATTACCTAATATGTCTGAACCTTTTGAACAAAATTGCACAACTCTGGTGGAAAATACGGAGATGTAATGGTGATAAGTATAGAGAAAACTAAGCAACCAGCAGGTGTGGTGGCTCACATCTATAATCCCAATATTTTGGGAGCTGAGGCGGGAGGATGGCTTGAGCTCAGGAGTTTTGAGACTAGGCCAGGCAACATTTTGAGACTTTGTCTCTACCTTAGAAAAAAAAAAAAAAAAAAGCCAGGTGTACTGGTACACATCTGTAGTCCCAGCTACTCAGGAGGCTGAGGTGGGAGCCTGGGAGATTGAGGCTGCAATGGGCTATCATTGCGTCACTGCACTCCAGCCTTGGTGAAAGAATGAGATCCAGTCTCAAACAAAAAGAGAGAAAGAGAGAGAGAGAGAAAACTAAGCTACTTAAGAAAGAGGGAATAGCTAGACACAGTGGCTCACGCCTGTAATCCCAGCACTTTGGGAGGCCTAGGCGGGCAGATCAGGACGTCAGGAGATTGAGACCATCCTGGCTAGCATGGTGAAACCCCGTCTCTACTAAAAATACAAAAAATTAGCTGGGTGTGGTGGCGGGTGCCTGTAGTCCTAGCTGCTCAGGAGGCTGAGGCAGGAGAATGGTGTGAACCCAGGAGGCGGAGCTTGCAGTGAGCCAAGATCACACCACTGCACTCCAGCCTGGGCAACAGAGCCAGACTCCATCAGAAGAAGAAGGAGAAGAAGGGAGAAGAAGGAAGGAGAAGAAGGGAGAAGAAGGGAGAAGGGAGAAGGGAGGAGAAGGAGAAGGAGA
>NW_016805422.1:2961201-2969099 GCF_001698545.2 Rhinopithecus bieti
GGGGGAGGGGGAGGGGGAAGGGGAGAGGGGAGGAAAGAGAGAAGGAGGAGGAAGAAGGAGGAAGAAGGAAGGAGGAAGAAGGAAGAAGGAAGAAGAAGAAAATAATAAACTCCAAGAAAAACAAAATAGTCACAGCCATAAAACACAACGAAATCATGTCCTTTGCAACAACATGGATGCAGCTGGAGGCCAATTATCCTAAAAGAATTAGTGCAGGAACCAGAAAACCAAATACCATGTATTCTCACTTACCTTACCCCTAAAAGTTAGATGCCCTTCCTCCATACTCCCACAGTACCCTCTATATTTTTACCAGAGTCATTATATTCCTCTTTACTTTATGAGCCCTTAAAAGCAGGGACCTGGTCTGTTTTACTCATTGGTATGTCACTACAGTGCCAGGCTCATTGTTTGCATTCAAATGGTGGTTGCATGAACAAATTCAAATGTAACTGCCTGTTTACTTGTCTTTCCTCAACAGGCTGTATATTCCTTGGCGGATGGATCTGTAGTTTATTAAGCTTTGTTTCTTTTAGCATTTAGCACTCAGCATGAAGACCTAGTGCATAGTTTATTGAATAAATTAACTTTGTCAGCATTATAATCTTTAAAATACAGTATATAGCACTGAAGAATATATAGAAAGTATTCTGAAGATACAGAGACATGCGTTGCTCAGGATTGTTCCTTTGTGTTTCACTTATAGGAAAAATACATATGAAAGATCTCACACTATAGACTACAAATGCCAAATGACCTACTGTGCTCTTACCACCCTTAGCCTAGAAATAAAATAGAAACAATTCCTGAAGAAATAGTCTTAAAAATAAACAGCTAAAATTTTATCAACAACAACAAAAAGTAGTTGGGGTTTCTGCTCATTAAATTAGTTTGTATGGGGAAGCACCACCTAAGTTTCTTGATTCATGGCATGTGTTCTTAAACCAATTTACTATCCACTAAAATAAATAGTGATCAATATATAAAAGCAGTTGTATTTCTTGACACTAGCAATGAACCATCTGCAAATGAAATTAAGAACACAATTCCATTTACGGTAGCATCAAAAAGAATATTTAGAAATAAATTTAACCAGAGAAGTGTAAGACATGTACACTGAAAACTAAAACACATGGTTAAAAGAATGGAAAGACAGCCCAAGTTCATGGATTGGAAGACTGAATATTGCTAAAATGGCAGTACTCCCCAAATTGATCTATAGATTCAATGCAATTCCTATCAAAATTCCATCTCCCTTTTTGTAGAAATAGACAACTGGTCCTCAAATTCATATGGAAACTTAAGGGACCCCAAATAACCAACAAATATTGGAAAAGAAGACAAAGTTCATGGGTTCACACTTTGACTTCAAAATTTACTACATAATCAAGACAATATGGTTCTTTCATAGGACAGACATGTAGACCAGTGGAATAAAATTGAGTGCAGAAATAAACCTGTGTGGTCAATTGGTTTTCAACAAATGTGTGAAGACAATTTCATGAGGAAAGAATGGTTTTTTTCAACCAATTATATTGACACAACTGGATATCTGCATGCAAAATAATGAAGTTGGACCCCTATCTCATACCATGTACAAAAACTAATTCAAAATTGATCAAAGACCCAAATGTAAGACTTAAAACTGTAAAGTGCTCTTCTTCTTCCATCAAAGCTGGTTGGATGTGATTTCCGTGTTCAGATACAATTTATGATACTTGCTCCTTTTGAGCATCCATACATTACAGAAGCATTTTTTGATCAGTATGTTTACATATAGTTCTTACAGCTTTATGTATATATGAGCTCAGAAACATCATTACCATCTGAAAAAGCACCCCTAATTTTCTATTTCCTTGCCCTGATTTACTCTCTCCATAAGTGGTATCACTGGACTGTAAGTTCCTTGAGGGCTAGGGCTTTTAGTTTTCAACTCTATCAGCAAAAATATAAAGGTTGATAGAAAATATAAAGCAGGGAAATGCCTGTAAATTAAAAGCCTGGAGAAATTCCCATCTTTACATTTTAGCATTTACATGTAGATGCCATTTTTTAATGTTTTCAGAAAATAAATAACTTTAGCTACCAGCCCACCCTTTGGAAGAGGTACAGATTATTTCCCATATAAGAACTAAAGCCCACAGTGCTGGCCCATGTCTTGAAGGGTGAAGGGCTAACTAAACTCACAGAATCAAATGCTTGAACCTACCTTCCTTTCTCATGGGAGATACTGAATTCTGTAGTGAACCTTACTAAGAACACCTCATACCACTTAAGGTAACTCAGGAAAACTGTATGTTAGTATTCTTCTTTTCTGATTTATTTGTTCACAATCGACTAGAATATTTATGATTGTAGGTTCCATTACCCTTAAAGTCTTGACCTACTCTTTACTTGCCTGCTCAGGTCATAGGTGCTATGATCTAGAGAAAAAGTATTTCTTACACTGGCAAATACTTGCAAACTAAGGGGAATGAGTTTCCCTCTGAATGTTTATGAAGGAGAGGCCACTATGGTAATGTTAAATTTAATTATAATACACTTCTTGTATTTAGGAGCTAAAAGTCTCAGATGCTAAATGAAGCTTTTTATTTGATCATATACCTATACATGTGCAAAAAAATTAACTTCTTGTTTTATAGTTTCTTTGAGGGAAAATAGGGTTTAAAATTCATATCAGTTTTAAGAAAAGTTATTTTTCCAGACATAGTTCAATAACTCACAAATGTAATTGTTACTAAAAAAATAAGTAATAAATAGCCAAAAACTGGTGGTCAAAGATCCAGTAGAAAACATCCTCTTTCACTCATAAATCAAAGAAATAGTCATGAAGCACTTCTATGACTATAAAAATAGATTCAGCAAGTCTTTAAAACATTTTTGCTAGAATTCACATGAATCTTCCCAGAGAATACTCTTATTTATACTGTTGAAACATATATAACTAAAATTGAGAATTTGTTTAGAAGATATATATAACTAAAACTGAGAATTTGTTTAGAAGATGTCTTATGATTTGCATATATATAAAATAAACAACCATGTGTGCCAGTTAGCCCATTTTGACATCCAACTGTATAGAAAACCTACTTATAATTTAATCTTAAACATATATGATGCTTCAATTTTCAAAGTGCTTTCATTTGATAAAGCATTTATTTGATAAAACAAGACTATTTACTATGTAGCAAAAATAGTAATTTCCCTCCTAATTACTTTGTGTTGCATTTGAAAATATGATTTTAATTTTAGATGCGGGGTAGTGATTCATAAATAGATTTTTTAAAAAAGACTGGTTTAGAAAATATCATTTCATGTACTCTATTAATAAAATTACAGCCTGTGTCATTCTAGACATGTCTAACAGCTGGTGACACCTGGAGCTAGCCAGGAAAGTGTCTGGTGAAACAGATGGGCTTAGCCCCAGGCCTTGAATGGAACAGTTCAGATGCTGCCCAACCCTCCCAGGTGATGGAAATTTCAAAAGGAGATTAAATCCTCAGTATTAAAATACCTTGCCCTGTTCTCATTATTCCCATCTAGAAAAAGCATGCTAGAAAGTAACAACACTTTGACTTTAATAGTTATAAATTATGAAAATTATCAATTAGTTGAACTCAGAAAACTCCTCACTGCTTTTCACTCCTAGAGGATAGGATGGTGAAGTTCAACTACAGCCCACATATGAAAATGAGTAATGTTAATCCAGCCTCTCAAGGCAGGCCAGTAGCTGCTGGTTTGTAATCTTGAATTAGTCGGTAGACAAATTCAGGGATATTTTAGCAGAGGGAAAAAATAAGCAAAATAGTTGAGATATCATTGTTTTGCAAAAATAAATCCCATTTTGCCTACAGCCATTTTTGTTTGTTTATTTTGGCATATCATTCATGGTTCTTCAAAGGTAAAATCACTTAAGTCCTAACTGCTTTCCTTCAGTGTATGTTGTTAGGTGATTGGAATTTACCACAAACTGCTATTTCTTATAATTCTCTATTGAATGGCTCCATAATTTATATTCAAATATGATCTAGGATGGCTTCTTTTCATAATATCCTGAGTGAATAGTAAATATAGGAAAAGGAACCAGTATAAAAATATACCAGTATAAAAAATAAAACCAGTATAAAAAATAGTTGTCTATTTTTAAATGGCAAAGTCAGTACTAATCAAGAGTATTCTTTAGTGTCTAGAGCTAGCCAAAGGTTGAATTTAAGTTTCAGTCCTTATGCCAGAGAAATATATTCTCTCAAAATATTTTTTGAAAATCCTTTGTCTATGGAATGCTTTCAAATAAACCTCTTTCCCTCCTGTCTCCCTCCCACTCCAGTCATCTGTCTTAGAGCTATTGGAATCCTGGATCATTGTGGGAAATGAAAGGTGAGTAAGTACATGCCTATAATTTGTTGTTGGTAAGTGTGGAGTGGGGTCCAAGGAATGGTTCGTTTAAAAATAAGACACTTCAGATCACATAACTTTTTTTTTTTTTTTTTTTTTGAGATGAGTCTCCCACTGTTGCCCAGTCTGGAGTGCAATGGCGCGATCTTGGCTCACTGCAACGTCTGACTCACGGGTGCAAGCAATTCTCCTGCCTCAGCCTCCCGAGTAGCTGGGACTACAGGTGTGTGCCACCACACTTGGTTAATTTTGTATTTTTAGTAGAGATGGGGTTTCACCATGGCCAGGCTGGTCTTGAACTCCTGACTTCGTGATCTGCCTGCCTCGTCCTCCCAAAGTGCTGGGATTACAGGCGTGAGCCATTGTGCCTGGCCAATCACATAACTTCTAACAATATTTACCACATTGGACTTGAAAAATTATAACTTGCTTTATACATGTACTGTAGTAAGCTTGAAAACACAGTAATACAGTATACAAATAAGGTTTTAAAATAGTTCCTTTTGTTCTACTTTAATTATATAATTATTAATAGTTTCAAATTTCCAAGAATCATTAAGTATACATTTTTAAAAATATATTGAATTTTATCTTCTTTTCTTTTGTGAATGATTTTGTTCCTTAGGCATATAGGGACTTGCTCTTTATAACAGACTATGAGATTGTTGTATTTTTCTTTTTTTTTTTTTTGAGACGGAGTCTAGCTCTGTTGCCCAGGCTGGAGTGCAGTGGCGCGATCTCGGCTTACTGCAAGCTCCGCCTCCCGGGTTCACGCCATTCTCCTGCCTCAGCCTCCCACGTAACTGGGACTACAGGCGCCCGCCACCACGCCCGGCTAATTTTTTTGTGTTTTGAGTAGAGACAGGGTTTCACCGTGTTAGCCAGGATGGTCTCAATCTCCTGACCTCATGATCCACCCACCTTGGCCTCCCAAAGTGCTGGGATTACACGCATGAGCCACAGGGCCCGGCCCTGTATTTTTCTCTTAAAGTACTGTAGATAACTGAATAGAGTTGTGTGTTATAATTAACCAGTAGAACATAACATGTAAGTCTAATTCAATATATTTGGTTTCAATCAAATTACAGTTAGCATTTCAAATAGTGCCAATTCTGTTGACTCACAGTAGAAATTCCTGAAGGAAACATAAAAACAGACAAATGAGAACTATGCAAAATATCAAAAGCTATCATTGTAACATCAACTTTTTCTGGGATTTCTTTTCATAATTTCTTTTGTTCTGATTAACTCCATGTTGAAGTCATGTTGGGGTCAACATGAAAGCCATTATAAAAATCAAACACTATTCCAGTATTTGATGCTTTATCTTTGTATGCAGTACAGTCCAAGGAATGGAAGGAATCGCAGCAGTCAACCTTGGTGTAGGCAATAAGGGGTGCATTATTTACAGATAATTTAAAAACAACAAAACCTATGAAAAGTGAGCCTGCTTTTATCAGCAGCAATGACAGTGATAAAATACTTCTCCTTATTGGGCAGAGGCTCCCCGGTACCCTACCCTTGGTGTACTTCTGCCAACATAAGCTCAAAAGTACTATATGCCCAATGCTTTTGAGATGCTTATTACAGATGGATCTCATTCTCGCCTTTATTTTCAATTTTTGAAAATATAAATGTAGAAGAATATATTATCAGTGTTAAGGCAGCCTACAATCTGTTATAACTTTAAATGTAAAATATACATAATGAATTTTTTTTAAAATTCCAATGAAGTTGAGAGAGGAATTGTGGATATAAGTAAGTTTCTACCTGAACTTTCAAATACTGATACCCCACTGTTTTAAAGTCACGACTAGGTGCCTAAGGAAATAAGTGAAAGATCGAAGTATGTCATACTTGCATTTAATGTAAGAATTTGTTTTGACCACAGAACCCAATGCCCACTGAGGATTTCACTCCCTGATAGTCATTCCACAACTTAGTATAAGACTTTCATTTTTTTTCTATATAAGGAATTTAGTCTCAAATAAGCATTCCTCACTTTATTGGCCTAGACTGAACAAGGCAATGGCTAGTGGCAATCTAGTCCACAATTAATGAAGATCATATTTTTGCTGACTCCTTGGACCCTGAGTTCATGAAGATATGAAGAATTGAGGCAACAATAAAAAAATACATTAACAAAAAGAAAGCACACATTAAAGCACAAAAGCACCTTCATCAATGTTCTCACCACCTGTGGTTCCCACCTTACAGAATTTTCCATCTCTGTTAGCTATAACACTCTAGAGTTAGGAAAGTAACTAGTACTTTACAAATATTTTTCCTTTCAAATGCTTTATTACAGCTACAGAAAAAAACATAATAAAAAAAAGAAAACCACAAACATTTTATATACATGCAAAAGGCAATAGAATGACAAAACGTTTAGAAAAGCATGTGAAAAGAGTAAAATCATTATTAGTAAATGTAAAACAATAATTTTACTTGCCTTGGGTAGGTGTCTCATTTTTTCTTTCCTTTGTGAGAACACTGACTAAACTAGAATGACCAGAGGTTCATTTCCAGAATATATTATTCACGACATTATTTATATATGTGTTTGCATATGTGCCATGAAATCTGTCATACTATACAAAGGATATATGTTTAACCAAAAGGCAGGAAAAAACCATACCTTTGTTATTTAGAAATCAACTCACAGTTGCATAATCAAACTTAATCATTGTTGTTTTCATATAAATTTTCTTGCTTTATTAGTGAGTTGGCTTTGAGGAAATGTGTATTTCCACAGGCAAAACAAGTATGTGTTAATTTCTTGAGCAAGTAGGATTCCAGTATCAGAATACATTCTTAAATACATTATTTCTAAATAAGGCATAGCACATTACTTAATCTTACAAGGAACTTATAATTAGGATCTTCATTAATAAATACATATTTATAAATATATTATTGCTATGCTTGTTAAAGGCACTGACCATTGACCATTATCTATTTCTATATCTATGTCTATATACAAAGTGTATCTATATATACATTATAACTATATATCATTATATGATATGAAATATATAATGAAATAATGTATAATGTATACCCTATATTTATATACAAGTATATATACAGTATATATATACACAAGCATTTATATACAAGTGTATATATATAGATAATGGTAAAAGGTCAGTGCCTTCAGCAAAGCACAGCAATAATATATTTAAATAAATATGTATTTATTAATGAAGGTCCTAATTATAAATTCCTTGTAAGATTAAGTAATGTGCTATGCCTTAATTGGAAATAATTAATTTACACATACTAGTTTTACCTGTGGAAATACACATTTCCTTATATACTTGTATATATACAAGTGTGTATATATATATATAAAATATATATATATAAAAAATGGCAAAAGGTCAGTGCATTTATACATATTTATAATGTGTATGTTTTACCTTTGGTTTGTATGATTTATATTTATATATATGAATATACATAAATTTATAAAAATGGAAGACTAGCTGGAAACCAGAATC
>NW_016805422.1:2970138-2983828 GCF_001698545.2 Rhinopithecus bieti
AAATGTTATCAAGTATTGGAAAACATGTTTGATTACTATGGGAATATAAATTAAAACTCCCCAAGTATTCTATAGAAGATGTACACATCTATAGTATATAAAAGAATTAGAGATTCCTTCCTCCCCTTCTTCCTTTATTTTGAGGAAAGAGGTAGTGAAATTGAGCTTTAGTTTTAACAGGTTAGAAAAGGAATCTTTTACATATCTACTAAAGTCCTATTATTAAATGTCTAAGTTTTTAAGTCACTTGGTTTCCTAGATACTTCGAAGGAATCAGCAGCCATTGATCCAACCCCAACTCCAAGACTGGAACGTCGCAATGATAGTTCCAAAGCGGAAATTTGACGTAATTCTTTTCGACACAGTTTTACCGGTGTAATACCATGAAGATGTCCCACATTTCCCGCAACCAGAATTTGGGATGATAGTTGACTGTGAGATTTTGTAAACTGATTATCACCTATTTCTGTTTTATCCTCATTACTTAACATATGCCCACTGGGGGGTGCTAAAGAACTATGAATTGGAGGTAATTCTGGGATATCTTCCCAGAGCTTCTGAGGATTTGGCTGTGTTCTTAAGCTGCTTGGTGAACTGTCCCTTTCTCTTTCTCGTCCACTTAATTTCATACTTTCAGGTCTGAATGCCCATTTTAATTCTTGTGAAAGCATGCCTCCTTCTTCTGGCTTCAGGACTCCATCTCCAGCCTCATGATCTAAAAATAATCGCCAAACCAAAAAATTAGATATTATTTCCTCAAAATTAGGTATTTTAATCAAAGCGTCTTAACATAAATATATTATTATCACCCAATATGCATAATGTTTTACAACTTTTTTGTTAAATGACTTATTTTAGATGAACAGATGTGTGAATATATTTTTATTTCACTTATAGGCATCTTGCATGTGAATAACTCAAAACTTTAATTCATGGAACAAAGTTGAGAAATAGTCTCTTGGGGGTTTGGTACTCCCTGGAAACATAAGAATGCTTTGGGCGCCTCTTGTGCCTTTCCATGCTTGCCTTCTCTGCTGGTCTTGCTACTAGTGAATTCTAAATCATGGCCAAGTGATGCCAGCACTGGATAATATTAGCTCTGCCCCATATCTCGAGGGAAAACTCTGGGACTTGGCATTATATGTGTGGAAATCTGGTCTTGGTTGGCACTCCCAGCATGATAGCAGCGTTCTGCTGTCTGAATGTACTATGGGGTGTGTGCCACAATTTCTGTCATCAAAATGGAGATGAGAGAATATGCCCTAGGTGGGGACACCCCACTGGAATTAGAGTGAAGAGATCAAAGCTAGAGGTTCTTAAATCAAAGAATATCTAATATCAAAGACAAAAACTTGCTTAAGAGAAATGCATTATAGGTACTAGACCTAATATGATGAAACATGCCAACTTTAACATATTGATGCATGCTTAGTATACTTTTCATCCTGCGAAGACAAAGTTTTTCTTTTCTTTTTTTTTTTTTTTTGAGATGGAGTCTCGCTCTGTTGCCCAGGCTGGAGTGCAGTGGCGCGATCTCGGCTCACTGCAAGCTCCGCCTCCCAGGTTCACGCCATTCTCCTTCTTCAGCCTCCCAAGTAGCCGGGACTACAGGTGCCCACCACCACACCCGGCTAATTTTTTGTATTTTTAGTAGAGACGGGGTTTCACCGTGTTAGGCAGGATGGTCTCGATCTCCTGACCTCAGGTGATCTGCCCACCTTGGCCTCCCAAAGTGCTGGGATTAAGGCATGAGCCACTGTGCCTGGCCCAGTCCTGCAAAAACAAAGTTTTAAAACACAGGTTGCACACTGGCAGCTCCCAAGCCAAATCTGGCCCAGAGACATGTTTTGCTTGGCCTATAATGTTAGTAATACTTGACCCAAAATTTAAAAATTGAAAAGTTTCTTATAAAAATATAGATTTACAGCTTTTTTAGAAAAACTGTAAGAGTTTACAGTTTCTAAATTGCAACAACAGCTGGAACACAGTTGCCACTGACCATTTAGATGACTGCTGCAGTCCCCACTGCTCACCCTGGCTTCCCTGGCTCAGGTAGGCATTCTAGTTTGTAACCCCTGGTTTAAAACATAACTGACTCTCTAGTTTTTAAAATTATCTCAAAATCAAATAACCTGAACTAGCAAATGATCTAGATCCTCGTACATGGAACTCATACAAAGTTGACCACAGACAGTGGCTCCCAGACTTTGCTGTACATCAGAGTCACTGGGAAGCTTTTAAAAATGCTGCGCCCTAGCTGGATGCAATGGTTCATGCCTGTAGCCCCAGCTACTCGAGAGGCTGAGGTGGGAGGATTGCTCAAGCCCAGGAGTTTGAGGCTGCAGTGAGCCATGATTGTACCACTACATTCCAGCCTGGGCAACAAAGCGAGACCCCAACTCTAAAAAAAAAAAAAAAAAAAAAAATTTCTGCTCCCCAGATGACAGTATCTGGGGGAAGGAGTAAGACATCTTATTTTCAAAAGATCATAAGAAAAGACGCTGATTGCTGAGGTTTACTCCAAAGCCCACTTGGATTCTTCACAAGAAAATTTCCCTCTTCCAGAATTTTATAATTGAGGGAACCAACTAGGTAAAGATTAATTTGCCCAAGGTCAGACAACTAGTGAAAGAAGTAAGGATTCCAACCCAGATCTTTTGACTCTATTATCCTTACACATAGTTTTATAGTGATTTAAATTGATACGAGGATAGGTTTAAATATAAATAGAGAGAATGCAGGTTCATATAAAACTGATTTTATCCTCATGTTAGAAAACATATACACTGTAACACAGGATGACCATCAAGTGACCCAAGATATTTTAGTCAAAAGATGAATTTTTCTGCAATTTGAAAATGCCAAAAATATTCAAAGAAAATATAAGTCTTGTAGACAGTCTTCTATGAAAACCCACTGAACCGTCAGGCACAGCGGCTCACGCCTGTAATCCCAGCACTTTGGGAGGCCGAGGCTGGTAGATCACCTGAGGTAAGGGGTTCGAGACCAGCCTGGCCGAAATGGTCTCTACTAAAAATACAAAAGATTAGCCAGGCCTGGTGGTGGCGCCTGCAATCCCAGTTACTCGGGAGGCTGAGGCAGGAGAATCGCTTGAACCCGGGAGGTGGAGGTTGCAGTGAGCTGAGATAGCGCCACTGTACTTCAGCCTGGGTAACAAGAATGAAACTCCATCTCAAAAACAAAAAACAAACAAACAAAAAACACTGCACCAAATACCAAGATAGTTATTTATTAACTAGGATACTGATTATTAAGCATGTAAAACATTTTCTGGAACTCAGAGTTGGATATAAATTGCTACATTTTATAATTCAAACAAACCTTGTTTCATGTCATTATATTAGAGTAGCATTATGAGATAGGATATAGTGTAAACTATATCCCCAATATAGTTGCAACTGTGTATTTTAAAGCATGGGGAAAATATGAAAAGAATTATGCTCAAATGTGGGTAGGATTATAACTGATTTGTTTTTTTCATTTTCAGATTTTTCTGTAATGACTATACATTACTTTTATAGCCAAAATGGAAGTATTTTAAATGTTTCTAGGTAGAATAGCAAATTAGCTGAAATAGTATCTCCAACGTTATTATCAAGACTAGACTCCTTGGGTTAGTTGGTCAGAACAGTGTTATTCTCATTGTACACCTCTCCAAAATTAACTATGTTTTAGATTTGTGTGTTTGATTAAAGAGCAGGATGAAGATCCAGATTTCTTAAACCTGTATATCACATTGTCATTTTAAAGAAATGTCTAGTAGACTCAGTGGCATAAACATGGGCCATTTACAAGCTAGATGTCTAATATTAGATACCTCAAATTTGACAGTAGACTTTTTTAAAAGCTAAAGTGGTCTTATGTTGATTATTCTGTTTCTTACTTGATACCTGTTTACTTTTAATTTTGGCAAGTAATGTTTCAAGTTAAAAAGTTTTAGCTATATATAGCCGGCAGTATTTCAAATAAATGAGTTATATTGGTAAGCACCTCTGTATTACTATACTGAGAATCAGAAAGTATAATCTCTTTGGCAGGATTTGTATGTTTGTATCACATCTGTATCCTAAGGCAACTTTTATCCTGGAATACTGAACCAGCAGTCAGAAGATAAGCGACAACATTGACTATGTTATAGTTATTGTTCTATCCACAAGTTCACTTGCCTTCTCTAAGCGTCAATGGCTTCATCTGAAAATGGAGTTAGCAGACCTCAGCCTATCCTGAGTTTGGGGGCTAAAAGGAATTATTTTTGAAAATGTCTATACATGATAAATGTCACAAATATAAGTTAGCATTTTTTTGAGACAGAGTTTCGCTCTTGTTGCCCAGGTTGGAGTGCAATGGCGTGATCTCGGCTCACTGCAACCTCAGCCTCCCAGGTTCAAGTGATTCCCCTGCCTCAGCCTCGTAAGTATCTGGGATTACAGGCATGCACCACCACACCCAGCTAATTTTGTATTTTTTAATAGAGACGGGGTTTCACCATGTTGGTCAGGTTGGTCTTGAACTCCTGACCTCCAGTGATCCGCCCACCTTGGCCTCCCAAAGTGCTGGGATTACAGGTGTGAGCCACCGCACCTGACCAATTCTACTTCTATTACATATTCAGCATGTATCACTTCATTGCTCATCCATATTATTTTTCACTGGTCTTCTTACATCTTGTGTGCCCATCTTTAAGTAGTTTTCTTTCCAGGTAAAAAATAAGTGTGTGCCTAAAAGATTTTAAAGTCAACTTTTCATAAACCATACTTAAAATTACTTAAGTTATTAGAATTAAGTTATTAGAATTATTAGAAATTATTAGCTAATTATTTTATACAATGTAGACTTTATTATTTTAGAAATATTGATTCCTCTCTATTCAGCTATCTTAAAGAGGGTATATTTTAATCACAGCAACATATTGTCTTCATTGTATTTTTTACTTTTGCAAAGTATAATATTTTGTCATATGTTATTTCATTTAGGAATGCACTAAATCTACATATCTACATATAATTATACAAGGAAACATCTTTGTCTTAAAAATAGGTTCTATTATATTTTTTAATTTCCAGGGGTCATGATATATAAAAAGACCTGATTTATCTTAAAATACATACTTTTACTCTTATCTACCTTACACCTTTTTTAATGATATCAGAAGGCTTAATTTACTATAAAACAGGAAAACAACAGCTATGTTAGATTATAGAGTTAATTTAGGGAGTAAATGAGTTAAGGTCTACAAGCACCTGGCACATGGCAGACAATCAATAATTGATCATTTCCTTTGCATCTATAAATTTGTTCATTCATTCACTTCTCATGTGGTTCTATCTTAGGCTACGATTTTTGTTTACAGAGACAAACAGAAGTATCAATCCTAAGTAACGCAATCAATTGATAAAGGCTACACTACAAAGCTGGCATGACTTCATCAAATGCTAGAGAAAGTGTTAGAGTGACAACACTAGAAGTCTTACACTCTGATGGTGCTAGTTGCCGCCGAATTGCTTCCCCTACCAGTTCCTTAAGTTTCTTCTTAAGATCCCGGCTGGTTTTCTTATAGAAATAAAGATCTTTTTCCAACTGCTGGATTTTATCTTCATATGTTTTGAAAGTTTCCATAATGCCTTCTCCATCTTGTTCTATACAACAAAAATTTGCATTTAAAATAAGTTTTAAATAAATGATGCAAAATTATGTTTTTGTTTGTTTGAGACAGAGTTTCACACTGTCGCACAAGCGGGAGTGCTGTGGCGCGAGCTGCTCGGCTCACTGCCAGTTCCGCCTCCCGGGTTCACACCATTCTCCTACCTCAGCCTCCTGAGTAGCTGGGACTACAGGTGCATGGCACCACGCCCGGGCTAATTTTTTTGTATTTTTAGTAGAGACAGGGGTTTCACCGTGTTAGCCAGGATGGTCTCGATCTCCTGACCTCGTGATCCGCCCGCCTCGGCTTCCCAAAGTGCTAGGATTACAGACATGAGCCACCGTGCCCAGCTGCAAAATTATGTTTTAACACAGCCCCTGGACTATATAAGCATGTTACACATATCTGTTACCTGAATGGGTTTGTTTTCAGCCACAATTTGGATTTTTCTGCCTGCAAAATTTTCCAAAGTAGGACTGAGCCCTTAGTCCCCTCAATCCTACCCCCTACCAACCCTCACACTTTCATAAGAATTTTTTTGCAGTAGCTACCAACTAGACCTATCCTTAGAACACCAGAAGTAAGGTGTTTTTTATAAAAAGTTCATGTTTGGAACTCTGTTCATTGGCTGCTTTAGTATCTTCTGTCAAGTTTATATCAGGAACTGTGGTTATATAAAAAGTAATATGACTAGGATTTATAGGCCCAAGAAATATACAACGAAAACCCCCACAAAAACAAAGTCCTGTTAAAAGAGGTCATAAAGATTAAATCACAAAGGAGAACACCACAGAAAAAGAAGAGAGAATATAGTCCAGCATAAAGTTCTAGTTTATGCCACAATATCAAGTTTCTAAACTTTAAGTTTACAGGTAATAAAGTTTAGAAACTTTATTATTTTCATTAATATTTATGAATATCTAACATTGTCTCCATTGGGTTATGCTCTTGAACCAGTGAAATCCAGTTTACTAACCTTCAGAAAAAACGCAATTTCAGACCTACTGTCTCCTGCTGGCATATTTATAAAATGATCCTACTGGTTTGTGATTTTCTTTGGTTACAATTGGCTGTTTTATAGAATTTTGTTTAAGTATATTTGAATATTTTAAATTAGTCCATCATCTTGTTTTAAAAAATACTTAAAATGAATGAGATCATAAATCAGAATCCCCATAAAGTATGTCATATAAATCAACTTAATTTTATGTCTGATATTCAGTTTAAATTAGAAAATTCGTGAATTGTTAACACTGTCAGTTATAACTTTTTAATTTTATTTTCTATTACTATTATTTTTGAGACAGTGTCTCACCCTGTTGCCCAGGTTAGTGTAGTAGTGCAATCATGGCTCACTACAGCTTCAACCTCCTGGGTTCAAATAATCTTCCCACCTCAGCCTCCGGGGTAGCTGGGACCACAGGCACACGCCACCATACCTAGTTTAATTTTTTAAATTTTTGGTAGAGATGGTGTGATGGTTACTACTGAGTGTCAACTTGATTGGACTGAAAGATGTCAGGTATTGATGCCAAGTATTGACTGTGTCTGTGAGGGTGTTGCCGAAGGAGGTTAACATTTGAGTCAGTGGGCTGGGGAAGGCACACCCACCCTTAATCTGGTGGGAACCATCTAATCAGCTGCCAGCGAATATAAAGCAGGCAGAAAAACATAAAATGGCGAGACTGACCCAGCCTCCCAGCCTACATCTTTCTCCATGCTGGATGCTTCCTGTCCTTGAACATCAGACTCCAGGCTCTTCAGTTTCGAGACTCAGACTGGCTCTCCTTGCTCCTCAAGCTTCCAGACAGCCTACCATGGGACCTTGTGATTGTGTAAGTTAATAATAAACTCCCCTTTATATATATATGTAGACAGATATATTTATATATAGATATATTTATATAGATATCTGTATATATTTATATAGTTATCTATATCTATCTATATAGATAGATATATGTCTTCTATTAGTTCTGTCCCTTGTCCCTCTAGAGAACCCTGACTAATACAGGTTTTGGTACCAGGAATGGTTCTAGAGGAACAGAATATTAAGGATGGAGTTCTTTTGTTGGTTTTGGGGTTTCTGGAGTTGGCTGCTTAATCTGATTAGACCCAAAAATGCTAAGGACTCTACTCCTAATAGTATGGAGAACACTGATAGTCCTTGGCATGAACTGTTTAGGGAATTATGCAAAATAAATGCATTTGACACTCCTGATTCACTGCTCATGAGAGGCAAGGAGTTTAGTGACTCTATATGTAATAAATTTGACCATATGTGGAGAACCAAGGAACATAATGAAGCTGGTTCGTTGCTCCTAAGTTCAGTGGACAAAATGATGAAAGAAAATGATGAACTCTTCTACCTCAGTAAAATTTCTAGGGGTCCAATGGTGTGGGGCCTGTTGAGATATTCCTTCTAAGGTGAAGGATAAGTTTCTGCATTTGGCCCTTTCTACAACCAAAAAAAGAGGCACAACGCCTAGTGGACCTATTTGGATTTTGAAGGCAGCACATTCCTCATTTGGGTGTGTTACTCCAACCCATTTATTGAGTGACCTGAAAGACTGCCAGTTTTGAATGGTGTCCAGAAGAGGAAAGGCTCTGCAATAGGTCCAGGCTGCTGTGCAAGCTCCCTGCCACTTGGGCCATATGACCCAGCAGATCCAATGGTGCTTCGGGTGTTCGGGTGGGTCAGTGGGCCAACACAGGGATGTGGTTTGGAAGCCTCCTGGCCAGGTTCCCCCCATAGGTTGGAATCAACAGCAAAAGAGGCTTTCCTAGGAATTTTGGAAAGGCCAAGGCCCTCCTCTTCCCTGCAGGTAACTACTCACCTTCTTTTGAAGAGACAGCTCTTGGCCTGTTTAACTGGGGGCCTTTGGGGAAACTGAAAAATGGTTGACTATGGGGTTCCATCAAAGTCCACCATGTGACCTGAACATGCTACATCATGAACGGGGGGTTTGCTTTCTGACCTATCCCCCTAGCCTTATAAGGGTGGGTTGTACACAGCCAAGTCCCAAATTCCATCCATCAAATAAGAAAATGCTAATATATTGTGATCCAGGCCTCAAGGCAGGTCCCCTGAAAAGGCCATAAGTTTACATGAGGAAGTGGGCAACAAATGCCCATGGTCTCCACTGCAACCACCTGCCCTTCTCCTCCCCAGCCTGCACCAAATGGCCCCCCCCCTCATGGGAGTTTCTATGACCAAGTTTGACAGAGGAAAAGAAGACCCTAGCCTGGTTTTCACAGATAGTTCTTGCACATATGCAGGGCACCACCCTGAAAGTTGGGGACAGCTTACGGCACTACCAGCCCCTTTTCTTAAGGACATACCTGAAGGAAACCACCCAGTGGGAAAGGGAATCCCTCCCCAAGTGGGGGGCCCAGAAATTTTCCGAGCAGTGGCAACCTGGGGTTTGTGCCACTTTGCAATGGAAGAAAAAAAGGGGGAAAAAAATTGGGGGGCCCCCCCCCCCCCCAGAAAAAAAAAATAATGAGCCCCCCCCGGGGTTTTTTTATAATAAACCTTTGGATTTTCATGGGGCTGTACCCAGTGGTTGGCTTGGATGTCAGAGACTTGGAAGAAGCATGATTGGAAACTGGGGTGGGACCAATTTTGGGAAAGAGAACATGGATGGGAACCACCTCTCCTTGAAAGTAGTCCCAAAACCTGGTGAAGATATTTGTAAAATCACCATGGTGATGGGTTTCACAACGGTGACCCTCCTGCCAAGGACGAGGATTTTAATAAATCAAGCAAGAAATAATGATAACCCCCGTTTGTGGACCCACCACTCAGCCTCTTTCCCATTCCCCAGCCACCCCATTTTTCATTTGCCGCAGTGAGGCCCCATGAACAAAGTGGGCCCATGGGTGGGCCAGGGATGTGGGCTCCAGCCAACCCACGGACTTCCAACTCACGCAAGGGCTGACCTGGGTACAGCCACTGCTGAATGGCCCATTTTGGCCAGCCAGCAGAGGACCAAACAGTGGAGCCCCTAAATATGGCCACCCATTCCTCCAAGAATTGGAGATCAGCAACCAGCTACCTGGGTGCAAAGGTTATGGAATTATATTGGAACCTCTTCTGTCATGGAAAGGGCAGAGGTTTGTCCTCATGTAACAGACACTTAACTCCGGATGTGGGTTTGCCTATCCTGCATGCAGTGCTTCTGCCAAGATTACCATCTGTGGACTCACAGAATGCCTTATCCACTGTCATGGTATTCCACACAGCATTGCCTCTGACCAAGTCACTCACTTCATGGCTAAAGAAGTGCGGCAGTGGGCTCATGCTCGTGGGATTCACTGATCATTCACAGGATGAAGGTCCCTATCATCCTGAAGCAGCTAGATTGACAGAACGGTGGAATGGCCTTTTGAAGTCACAATTACAATGCCAACTAGATGATAATACTTTGCAGGGCTGGGACAAAGTTCTCCAGAAGGCCGTATATGCTCTGCATCAGCATCCAGTATATGATACTGTTTCTCCCATAGCCAGGATTCATGGGTCCAGGGACCAAGGGGTGGAAGTGGAAGTGGCACCACCCACCATCACCCCTAGTGATCCACTAGCAACATTTTTGCTTTCTGTTCCCGCAGCATTATGTTCTGCTGGCCTAGAGGTCTTTGTTCCAGAGGAAGGAACACAGCCACCAGGAGACACACAATTAAAAGTTAAGATCGCCACCTGGACACTTTGGGCTCCACCTACCTTTAAGTCAACAGGCTAAGAAGGGAGTTACAGTGTTGGCTGGGTGACCTGGACTATCAAGATGAAATCAGTCTACTACTCCATAACAGAAGTAAGGAAGAGTATGCACGAAATACAGGAGATCCATTAGGGCGTCGCTTAATATTACCATGCTCTGTGATTAAGGTCAATGGGAAACTACAACAGCCCAATCCAGTCAGGACTACAAATGGTCCAGACCCTTCAGGAATGAAGGGTTGGGTCACTCCACTAGGAAAAAAACCCACAACCTGCTGAGGTGTTTGCTGAAGGCAAAGGGAATACAGAATGGGTAGCAGAAGGAGGTAGTCATCAATACCAGCTATGACCACGTGACCAGCTGCAGAAATGAGGACTGTAACTGTCATATTTCCTCATTTTGTTGAAAACATGTTTGTGCATGTACACACTTGTACGAAGAAAATATCTTCATTTTATTTCCTTTTCCTTTATCACGTGACATAAGATTTATTGACTTCACATCAGCATTTAAGTATTGTTAACTTTATGTAATAGCATTTGGGTTGGGGATTGGTGCATTTCCGGTTGTACGAAGGACAGCTGTATTATGTTAGGTGTAATTATAACCTTATTATTGTCTTTATTTGAAGATTATGTATGATCTCAGGAGATGTGTATACACAAGTTCAAGTTGACAAGGGATGGACTTGTGATGGTTAATACTGAGTGTCAACTTGATTGGACTGAAGGATGCAAAGTATTGATCCTGGGTGTGTCTGTGAGGGTGTGGCCAAAGGAGGTTAACATTTGAGTCAGTGGGCTGGGGAAAGCAGATCCAACCTTAATCTGGTGCACCATCTAATCAGCTGCCAATGAAAAGCAGGCAGAAAAACATAAGAAGGTGAGACTGGCCTAGCCTCCCAGCCTATATCTTTCTCCCATGCTGAATGCTTCCTGTCCTTGAACATCAGACTCCAAGTTCTTTAGTTTTGAGACTCGGGCTGGCTTCCTAGGTCCTCAAGCTTGCAGACAGCCTATTGTGGGACCTTGTGATTGTGTAAGTCAATACAATAAACTCCCCTTTATATTTATATATGTCCTATATATATCCTATATATTTTATGTATCCTATATATCTCGTGTGTGTGTGTGTGTGTGTGTATATATATATATCATATTAGTTCTGTCCCTTTAGAGATCCTTAATTAATACAGATGGGGTCCTACTATGGTGCCCAGGCTGCTTTCAAGTAAGCCTCCTACCACAACCTTCCAAAATGCTGGGATTATAGGCATGAGCCACTGCACCCAGCCACAACTTTGTTATAAACAATTTGTACAGCTATAGAAATGAATGACTTTTTAACTTTTTTTTTTTGTTTTTGAGACAGGGTCTTACTCTGTCACCCAGGCTGGAGTGCAGTGGTGTGACCACAGTCACTGCAGGCTCAACCTCTGGGACTCAGGTGATCCTCCCATCCCAGCCTCCCAAGTAGCTGGGACTACAGGCACGTGCCACCACACTTGGCTAGTTTTTTGTATTTTTTTGTAGAGATGGGGTTTCACCATGTTGTCCAGGATGGTCTCGAATTTCTGGGCTCAAACGATCCTCTTCACTCAGCCTCTCAAAGTGCTGGGATTACAGGGATGAACCAGCGTGTTTGGCCAAGTTTTTATATATTCTTATTTGGCCATAGCATGAACTTTTGTGGTATAATCCCAGTCACTTTAAAAAATATTAAAATATCAGTTTCAGAACTAAACTAAGGTAAGGAGAGCATGTTTGAATGTAATGATGTGTGAGATCTTGCAAGGAAATTGTCATTAGGCAACTGGTTGCTAATTAACCAGTGACAGAATTAACTTAGAGGCAAATTGCCTCAACACTCAAATTCACAGATTTTTCCAGTTTTCTGCTTACTCAGGTTGCTTCTTCTAGATCCCTTTTGATCTATTTTCAGCTATGGGTTTATGAGAATCAAGACTAAGCAGCCTGAATTGAAGGAGTAACAATATCACCTAACAATGATTTTGCTGCCATAGTAGCTATTTGTATACTGGCCATATGCCTAGGTAAAATGAGGCCAGATCACTCTGAGAGTTTTCTATCAGAATTGGTGGTGAACTACTGCTCACTGATAATGGTACGTGCCCATCAATGGCAGTATAATTTTGACCCAAGATATAACTTTAATGCATAAAATTTTATAATTAACTGACAATTATAACCAGAAATATAACTAGGAATATGACAGAACCTATCACTTTAATTTTGTGAGTGGAAAATAACTTAAATATGATAGTATTATATCCCTGGGAAATAAAAAAAAATTCAACTGTATACCAAAAAGCCTGAATTAATCCCACATTTCTACATAAAGACTAGACCAACAACAAGCTGACAGGATTGTAGCAGTTCTTATGTGCATACTGGAGGCAGGCAGAAGGGATGGCATTCCAAGCACGAATAGCCCTACAACAAAGTCAGCTGTCCCAAAATGCGGCAACCAAAGCATGTAAAGCCCAAAAACTTAGACAAGTAGCAACTATTTAAACATGTTGAGCTTTTAAGTGATCAAATTCTGTCCTGTCTTCCTTCAGTACCCCCACCTACACATCGACTTTACCTAACTGTCAAAAAGGGGAAGTTACCTTTGAAATGATGTAACAGCAACTGCATCTTTTGTTCATGTTCCTTTTGCTGGAGGGTCAGTCTCCGGTCACACTGCAATTTTAGATGGTCCAATGCAGATTCTAATTCACGAACCATATTATCCCGTTCCAGAACTTTCATTTTCATTTCTTCATTATATAACTGTTGTTTCCGTTCAGCTTCTCGCAAATTCACCACCTAGCAAATACATATTTTGACCTGTGAAGTGTGTCTTAGATAAGCTAATATAATAATCTACTTTTCTTAGGCTACTTAAAGATCAACTTCCTTAATCTCCATAGTGTAAATGATTCCTGCCAGGTATGGGGTCCTTAGGCAAATGCTTTGCAACATATTCACAAAACCTAACAGCCTTTTGAATTTGTTGGAATTCAGGCTAGGCACGGTGGCTCATGCCTGTACTCCCAGCACTTTAGGAGGCTGAGGTGGGAGTTTGAGACCAACCTGACCAACATGGTAAAACCCCATCTCTACTAAAAAGAAATACAAAATTAGCTGGGTGTGGTGGTGCACGCCTGTAATCCCAGCTACTTGGGAGGCTGAAGCAGGAGAATGGCTTAAACCCAGGAGGCGGAGGTTGCAGTGGGGCCAAGATCGCTTCATTGCACTCCAGACTGGGTGACAAGAGCAAAACTCCATCTCAAAAAAAA
>NW_016805422.1:2987732-3002085 GCF_001698545.2 Rhinopithecus bieti
AAAAAAAAAAAAAAAAAAAAAAAAAAAAAAAAAAAAAAAAAAAAAAAGAATTTGTTGGAATTCTTTCAATGACACTTTCTATCACTTTTTTTTTTTTTGATATGGAGTTTGCTCTATTGCCCAGGCTGGAGTGCAGTGGTGCGATCTCGGCTCACTGTAAGCTCCGCCTCCCAGGTTCACGCCATTCTCCTGTCTCAGCCTCCCAAGTAGCTGGGACTACAGGCACCCGCCACCACGCCCAGCTATTTTTTTGTATTTTTAGTAGAGATGGGGTTTCACCGTGTTAGCCAGGATAGTCTGGATCTCCTGACCTCGTAATCCACCTGCCTCAGCCTCCCAAAGTGTTGGGATTACAGGCGTGAGCCACCGCACCCGGCCAACCCTTTCATTTTTAATGTACTGTTGCTCTAATAATCACCCTTCCATAATTTCTTAAATGTAATCTATGTGGTTTACATTTAATAATTCTGTAACTTTATTTCTCTAGTCTAAGTAGATAGTGAGAGGATAAAGATTCCTGAAACATCTAGACAATTCCAAGTTTAAACTCCAGAATGGATGTTATAAATAAGTGACAGTTTGGGTGTTTTGTTGTTGTTGTTGTTAAGATGGAGTCTCACTCTGTCACCTCAGGTTGGAGTGCAGTGGTGTAATCATGGTCCACTGCAGCTTCCAACTCCTGAGATCAAGTGGGCCTCTCATCTCAGCCTCCCACATAGCTGGGAGCACAAGTACATGCCATCATGCCTGGCTAATTTTTTTAAAAATCATTTTCATAGAGACAGGGTCTCACTATGTTGCCCAAGCTGGTCTTGAATTCCTGGCCTCAAGTGATTCTCCTGCCTTGGTGTCCCAAAGCACTGGAATCCTCCTGCCTCAGTGTCCCAAAGCCACCACACCCAGCCATGTTATGCATTTTGTCTATTGGATTCTTCCCTGATGTGAAGTAAAAATACTTCAGACAATGTCTACATCACAGAACTTGTTAATTATCTAATGACCTCTCCAGAAAAATAATCATTAATACAAGGGTTCCCAGGATCAGAAAATCCACTGACCTTAGCCAGGTTGCCTTGCTTTAAGAGTAGCACAAGGGCCAGGTGCAGTGGCTCACACCTGTAATCCCAGCACTTTGGGAGGCCGAGGCAGGAGGATCACGAGGTCAGGAGTTCGAGACCAGCCTGGCCAACATGGTGAAACCCAATCTGTACTAAAAATACAAACATTAGCCGGGCATGGTAGCACATGCCTGTAATCCTAGCTACTCAGGAGGCTGAGGCAGGAGAACTGCTTGAACCCAGAGGGCGGAGGTTGCAGTGAGCCAAGATCACACCAGCCTGGACAACAGAGTGAGACTCTGTCTCAGGGGAAAAAAAAAAAGAGCAGCATAAAGAGTTATCTATATCAAAGGACTCCACCATCTTTCTACCCTCCAAACATGCAACAATAGGATGCACTCTCATCAATAACAGTAACAGTAGCTTACTACTGATGATGATTATCCAAGAGGAGGCTGTGCATAACATTTTTCATTTTTCTTCCTTATTTTACAGAATTATAATTTTAATTTTTTTGAGACAGGCTGTTGCTCTGTTGCCCCAGGCTGAAGTGCAGTAATGATCATAGCTCACTACAAACTCAAATTCCTGGGCTCGTGTGATCCTCCTGCCTCAGCCTCCCAACTATCTAGAACTACAGGTGTATGCTACCACACCCGGCTAATTCTGGTATTTTTTGTAGAGACAGGCTCTCAAATTCTGGGCTCAAATGATTCTCTTGACTCAACCTCCCAAGGTGCTGGAATTACAGGCATGAGCCACTGGGCCCAGCCTTAGGACTTAATTTTAATATATCAGTGTTTCATTTTTCATTAATTGTCAGATATTCCCATAAATGGAATGTATTTTTCAGAGAAAAGAGTTATCTCATTGTTTAACACTTCATAATATATATCTTAAGTGGAAAAGACATTAGAGAAAAGATGGATATAGTTCTCAATGCTATGAAACATCTCTGGATCAGAAAATGATTTAATCTGTAAAAAATACAACATTTTAATTGATTTAGGCACATTCAGGTTAATAAAATCTATTATTATCTTTGCCACTGATACACCATTTCATCTTCATTTCAACTAATACATTACGAGAAAGTACAGATTCCTCTACCCTACAGCAATGAAGGAAAGGGAATCAAAACTTGGAGGGCCCTTGATTTTTCATGAGTGCCAGGTAGCAACATCCAAATCTAGAAAACATCCAAGAAATAATGAGCAAGGAATATAACTTAAATTCTTTGGTTTTAAAACTTTCAAAAGGACTTCTTTTGAAAGGCCCTCCAACTTGAAGAACCTCACAAAGTTAGGACTACATATTTGGATAATCACAAAGCTTTCAGATGACAACATTTAGTTCTATAAAAAGAAATCATGCTTAAATTTGTAGTTACACCATCAAATCTTTGAGTCTTTCAATTTCTTTAAAAATTCAAAATAAATGTAAGATGTAAGCATCTTGACCCATCTTTATAAGAAAAATATTCTGACCCTCAAAAACAAACCTTATTGAAATATCTGAAAAGAATAGCTCTAATCTCAACAGGACTCAGGCAAGCTATTTGTTCCAAGATATTTGCTTCACTACGAGAGAGGTTATGGAATGATGCTCTAAGTGAGTTCCGGCGACGCTGGATACTTTCATTCTTATATTCAATTGCAGCTTCCAAAGCTTCAATCCCTTCTTCAAGTTGGAAAAGAACATGTTCTTCCTAGATATAACAGAAATCACTCGTTTTAAATGAAATAGTATGACTTTGTCATATACTCAGATCCTACCAAACTATTTGAGTCTAATGGACATTACCACTCTTTTACTAGATTTTAAGAAAATGTTTTTTGAGTGCTTGCTATACCACATAATGCAGCGTATGTATACATGTGTGTATACACACACACACACAACATACTAACATAATCATTAAGCCCTCACAATAAACCTGATGGAATGAAATGGAAAAGACAGAAGTTTAGGTGAGTTCTGAAATGTTACAAGGTCAGACAACAAATGCTGATCATCTCATCCAAGGAATATACTTGAACAGAGCCTAAGCCCACAGGATTAGCAGTACTGTCATGTATCTCCTCCATAACCCCTAAAGTGCGTATTATGTGTCAATATTTCCACTAGTAAGATCCAGAGATTTACTGTTGTCGCTTCAATGATCTATCAAAACAATATACTGCCTAGAGGGAAAAACTTACTCTAAATATTTAGAATAAGTTATTAAGAACTAGTAATTTAAAAAAAAGCACAATATGGCATTAAAAAGTAGTGAGGATTTAAGTATCTGACATATTTCATAAGATTCCTATGAAATGTTATTAGAAGGAAAATGTAGGCATTAAAAATAGGGCAGCGTGGCCGGGCAAAAATAGGGCAGCGTAGTATTTTTTCACATACTAGAGAAGACTGATGAATCCCTGTCGGAAAACCTACAAGTTTTTTCTTTTCTTTTTTTTTTTTGGACACAGGGTCTCACTATGTTGCCCAGGCTGAACTCAAACTCTTGGGCTCAAGCGAACCTCCTCCCTTGCCCTCCTGAGTAGCTGGGACTACAGGCACACACCACCATGCCCAGCTCTTCCAGTGCTTTGAACTATCCACATGCATGTTATGTTGGTGATACAAAGCTCTGGCAAGGAATTACCTCAGATAGGTGAGACTTGGATATATGTTTCCATATACCTATACCTATTGTGGAAGCCACCTCAATAAGTTCCTGTGGCAGACTGTCTTGTCCATCTGCATACCCTTATTGCCCAGCACAGTACCTATCATATAGTTTGAACTCAGTATCTGTTGACTTAAGAAAGAGAAGAAAAAAATTTTTCATGTGTCCTTGGTTACAGGACCCATGTTATTTATCTCCACTCCTCCCCCTAACACCCCAAAGGAAAATAATGTGAATATTTCTTTCTTTTTTTTTTTCTTTCTGAGACAGGGTCGTGGTGGGATCTCAGCTCACTGCAACCTCCACCTCTTGGGTTTAAGGATTTAAGCAATTCTCCTGCCTCAGCCTCCCAAGTAGCTGGGATTATAGGTGCATGCCATCACAACTAGCTAATTTTTGTATTTTCAGTTGAGAAGGGGTTTCACCACGTTGGCCAGGCTGGTCTTGGAACTCCTGACTTCAGGTGATCTTCCTGCCTCAGCCTCCCAACGTGATGGGATTATAGGCATGAGCCACCATGCCTGGCCAATAGTGTGAATATTTCTGATCTACCTAAAGAAAAATGCTCATCAGCCATTCTATTTCTCTGTGCAATCACTAACCATATGGAATTTGACAGTTTGATAATTGCTTCATAAGGAATAAAATAATATTCACCTTTTCAAGAAAAAAAAACCCTTAAATACTAAAATGTACTTAGGTGAACAAGTAAGAGGAGCCACAAACAAAAGTGAATTATCCAAAATAGAGCAAGTCCTTATCATCAATAGGTTCTTGGAAACTGTGACTTTAAGAGAAACAATATATAACGCAACAATTTTTTTCCCTATTAACTTCATAACAAAAGCAACTATGTTGAAGAAAAACAATGTAATTTGAGGACCTGATGTACATGATGTCTCTTAAAATCACAATTTCCAAGAACCTATCCACAATGTTCAGTGAGGACTTTACTTGACTTTTGAATTCATACTGTGACTATATTTTATCAAAAACAAATGTGAAGAGTTTGCCTTTAAACGTGGCTGAGAACAATTTCATATAAATTCAGTTTCTATGGTTTTGGATCTAAGTTAAGGAAGTACTGAGATAATATAAGGTAGTATGAATATAGAAACCCAAGGACAGCCTGCTCCAGTGAGGCTGCAGCATATCAATGTTTGTAGTTCCCTCTAACTCAGCAATAGGTGTAGGTTGACAAGATATGTGGCAATGGGAAACTATCCTGGGATGAAAAATTTGTCACAATACAAACCACAGGTTATCAAGAGTTGGCTGTTTTATGATAGAGCACTGCTTTTCAACTTTAATGTGTACCGAGGAGCTCGCTAGAATTCAGAATCTGATCCAGCAAGTCCAACTGGGGCCTGAGGATCTGCATTTCTAACAAGATCCCAAGTGATGCTGTTGCTGCTGGTCCAGAGACCAAGTAAAATGAAACAAAAAACTAATTATAACTTTTAAGCAAGCACTGCATAGATTTCTCTATAAATTATATGTTCTCAGCAGGGTGTGGTGGCTCATGCCTGTAAACCCAGCACTTTGGGAGGCTGAGGCGGGTGGATCACTTGAGGTCAGGAGTTCGAGACCAGCCTGACCAACATAGTGAAACCTCGTCTCTACTAAAAATACAAAAATTAGGCTGGGCGCGGTGGCTCACGCCTGTAATCCCAGCACTTTGGGAGGCCGAGGTGGGCGGATCACGAGGTCAGGAGATCAAGACCATCTTGGTCAACGTGGTGAAACCCCATCTCTACTAAAATACAAAAAATTAGCCAGGCGTGATGGCACGTGCCTATAATCCCAGCTACTTGGGAGATTGCAACAGGGGAATTGCTTGAACCAGGGAGGTGGAGGTTGCAGTGAGCTGAGATCATGCCACTGCACTCCAGCCTGGTGACAGAGCAAGACTCTGTCTCAAAAAAAAAAAAAAAAAATTAGCTGGGCATGGTGGCGCATGTCTGTAATCCCAGCTACTCGGTAGGCTGAGACAGGAGAATTGCTTGAACCCAGGAGGCAGAGGCAGTGAGCCGAGATCGCACCACTACACTTCAGCCTGAGCGACAGAGTGAGACTCCATTTCCAAAAACAAATTGTATGTTCTCACAAAATGCAAAATTGAAAGTTTAAAAGATTAAATAAAGATAATAGTTCTTATATTTTCCTCCCTACTTACTAAGCAACTACTCTGTATTATTAGAAACCTAAGGTTCAAGTATTCTTTAATTTTAGTTTCTGAATTTTACCAAAAAAAAAAAAAGAGCGGTGTGACTTGTCTGTAGTAAATTGTTGGGTAATCTTCTATTAGTGTAATGATCTAAAATCTATCAATTTCCATAAAGTAATAAAATTAGGAAAAATATTTTAATTTACTGTGGAAAGAGAAAATAATCCTAAACAAGTTTTAAAGACATTAAGATAGCAAACCATTCCAACCAGATTTTATTGACACCTTGTGTCACATCAGAATCTCATGCTCTTGATCATCTGCTAGTGACAGATCTATTTGGGAATATTAACCTTGGCTTTAAAATCGTGGTAAGAGCAGAGCCTCACTTGAGAGCTACACTAAGAAGAACCAACCATGTGGAAGAATGGTACATAGAAGCTCATGTGACTAAGTAGAACTCTACCAGTTGTAGGAGGCTCATCCTTCCCTCAAACCCCAGTCCAGAATAGCTGCAAAATAGGTATCATGCACCGTACTATATTTTCACCACAAATCTGTAAATGCTTTTTGTTACAGGATCCCACATGAAATAGAAACCTAAATGTTTCTTGATATTAATGGAACTCTACCCTACTGCAAACATAATTTGTTAATTCTCATCTCTGTGCCTTATTCAAAGACGTTCTATCTAAAACGGCCTTCTTTCTTATATCTGCCACTGCATATCATGTTTTTCATAATCTAGCTCAAGATTCTGATCTACTGAGGCTGCCTTGATGAATCTTCCCCCAAATGATCACTTCATTGCTTTGAATAAATAATGTAAGAGGTATAGCTGTAAATACATTATCCACAACTTGATTTTCAATGTCCTTCAGAGTTTAGAGTTTTCTATATTTTTATCTGTTTTCCCAAATAGAATATTAATTTCTCAATGGAAACATAATACTTTTTTTTTTTTTTGTTTTGTTTTGTTTTTTGCTGCCTCTATAGAGCTTAGTTATAGTCACAGGCAGGCAGAATTCCTTAAATATTTGAATTCTGCTGTATCTTAGGCTCTCATGTCTTCAAATCTATAAGCCTTGGACTCCAATTTAACAACTTGGGAGGACAACCTGGCTCTCTGTTCCTCTGCACATTTACCCAGCTTAAATTATAAAACAGGGCAAACTCAATAAAATACTGGCAAACCGGATTCAGCAGCACATCAATCAAAAGCTTTTCCACGATGATCAAGTGGGCTTCGAATCCCTGGGATGCAAGGGCTGGTTCAACATCGCAAATCACCTAGAGCGCTAATGCAGCATAATAAACAGAACAAAGACAAGAGCCACATGTTATCTCAATGGATGCAGAAAAGGCTTTGACAAAATGTTCAACAGGCGCTCATGCTAAAACGCCTCAAGAAATTCGTATTTGATGGACGGTACCTCAAATAATACGGCCTGGATTTGGATGAAACACCACAGGCGTATATCATACTGAATGCGGCAAAAACTGGAAAATTCCTTTGAAAACGCCACCAAAGACAGGGATGCCCTCTTCACCACCCATATCTCCAACATAGTCTTGGAAGTTCTGGCGTAGGGCAATCAGGGCAAGGAGAGAAGAAGATAAAGGGTATTCGTGAGAAAAGAAGAAGTTAAATTGTCCTGTTTGCCAGATGACGATGGATTGTATATTGTAGACAAACCCCATGTCTCAGCCTCAGAAATCTCCTAATGATAAGCAAGCTTCAGCCAAAGTGCTCAGGATAGCAGAATTAGTGGTGCGGAAAATCACAGCGGGTTGTCTATACACCCAGTAACGACAGGCAGAGAGCCAAATCAGGAATGGAAGCTTCCATTCGATTGCTTCCGCGGAAAAAGAAATGAGAATGAAGGAGTACCTAGGTAAGATCCACGCTTGCGCGCGAGGTGATGAGAAGGGACCTGGAAGGAGACTCAAACAGCTGCGCTCAATGAATAAAAGACGACACAAACAAGAGTGAAGAATGAGTACCATGCTCATGGATAGGAGAATCCGAATATCGTGAAAGATGGCCCCGTAGCTTGCAAGGTTAGGTTATAGATCATGCGCTCGCCCCAGTCAGGTCACCAATGGAGTTTCTTCGCACGGAATTGGAAAAAGAACTGCTTTAAAGGTCCGGTCTATGGAACAAAAAGGCCCCGCATTGCCAAACAGATTCTAAGTCAAAGCGCAAGCTGGAGGCGTCACGGCTACCTGCACTTCAAAGCCTCATACTACAAGGCTACAGTAACCAAAACAGCAGATGGTGTACCCCACGGGTACCAAAACAGAGATATAGCCAATGGGACAGAACAGAGGGTCTCAGGAAATAATCCGACACAGTCTACAGCCATCTGGATCTGTTTTGACAAACCTGAGAGAAACAGAAATGGGGAAAGGGCGCCCATGTAATAAATGGTGCTGGGAAATTGCGGTAGCCATAAGGTAGAACAGTGAAGACGTGATTCCTTTTCCTTGAGCTTCCTGATCGGCGAGATGAATTCAAGATGGATTAGAGACTTGAAGTATGTGTAGAGCCTAATACGCACTAAAACCCTTGAAGAAGCACTAGGTAGTACCATTCAGGACATAGGCATGGGCTAAGGCCTCATGTCTGTAAAACACCCAAAAAGGCGATGGCAGCAAAAGCCAAAAGTTGACGAAATGGGATCTAATTAAACGAAGAGCCTCGTGCACGCAAAAAAGAAACTACCATCAGAGTGAACGGAACGCCTACGAATGGGGAACGATTTTTGCCAATTGCTACTCATGCGTGACAAAGGGCTAATATCCAGGAACTCACAAAGAACTCAAACAAAATGATTACAAGAAAAAACACCCCATCCAAAAAGTGGAAAGGATATGAACAGGACATTTCTCAAAAGAAGACATTGCATACAGTCCAACAGACATCATGAACAAATGCTCATCATCACCACCACGTCCAGGAGAAATGCGCAGAATCAAAACCACAATGAGATACCATCTCACACCAGTCCTAGAAAGGAATGCATTAAAAGTAATCAGGAAGACAACAAGGGTTGATAGGATATGGAGAATAGGAACACTTTTACACTGTTTGGTGGGATTGTAAACTAGTTCAACGACCATTATGCGAAAACGTATGCCAATTCCTCAAGGATCTAGAACTAGATGGTACCATATGACCCCAGCCCATCCCCCACTATGCGGATACTATAGCCCAAAGGATTATAGATTGATTCTACTACAGAAGACACATGCACACGTATGTGGTATTGCGGCACTATTCAAATAGCCCAAGACGTTGGGAATCAGACCAAATGTCATCTGTGACAGACTTGATTAAGAAATGTGGCGCACATATATACACCATGGATACTATGTGAACCATAAGAAAAGGAGAGTTGCGTCTTTGTAGGGACATGGGATGCCCGGCTGGAAGCCAGTCGATTCGTTGTAGCCCAAACCTATCACGAGAAGAGAAACAAACACCGCAGCTTCGCTCACTATAGGTGGAACTGAACAATGAGAGTCACTTGGACTCGGAAGGGGACATCACACACTGGGGCCTATTCGTGGGGGAGGGGGGAGGGGGGAGGATTGCATTTGGGGGAGTGCGGTTAGCATGGAGTATAAGACTGTGATGAATTTGATGGTGGCTGACAAGGTGATGGGTGCAGCACACAGCCATGCCACAGCAGGGTATACAGGTAGTGGTAACAAACGCTGCTAACCGTTCTACAGATGTCGCCTAGACTTAAAAGTATAATAAAATAAATAAATAAATAAATAAATAAATAAAACAGGGCAATAGAGGTCTATAATGTTCCTTTCAACTGCCACTTAGCCCCCAGTCAAGGATTGATTTGTAAATCAATCCTTTCATCAATTCTCAATGAGCAACAATCTAACGATCTTTGCTCCTGTTTCTTAACTAGCCCCCTTAACTTCCTGTCACTTGCTCCAAACTAAAACACTACAAGATTCACCAATGTGTGTGATTCTCAGCTATTCACCTTCTCTGAGCAACTTTCCCTTGCTTTGGTAATAATAAGACACCAACAATAAATATCTGTGGAGGCAGTTCCGATTCAAAAATTCATCTTTCTCTGATGAAGTAAGGGACAGGTACCACTGCCAACTGACTGAAAATTTTGAAAAAAGACAAAGTCTGGGGCAATTTGACAGCCTGTAAATGAATCATCTTCTACATAGTTTTAAAAAACTATAACTAAAACTATAGTTTTAAAAAACTAACTGTAACTAAAAGGTCTTTTACTGGGATTGGAATTTTATGCATCTATTTGGCTGGACATAGTATGGACACTGGGCCTTCTCGACCAAGGTTTCATGGAAAGAATTAACCCCTAATTCCTTAGGCATCTGTTGTATGTAATAAATTACCTAGTATCGTTCAAGAAATATGTATAGAGAAAAGTCAGGTGCCCTCCAGAAGAGTCCCTCAAATCATTTTCCATGTTCTGTGATTTCAGACGAGAAACCCCAGCTGAGGAGGCAAATATACTCAAGGAAAGTAATAGTTTCCAAATGCCTGGCAGTGCCAGGAAGGGGCCATGTCCATGGACCACTATGTAAGGATATCTCAGTCTCTAGTCAAGCATGGTTTATGGTGCCAAATAAGTGCCAGGTGAATTCACTACATCTGACAAAATCTCAAAACCAAGTTTAACGGATAACATTTATGATTATGTGAAAAAGACTGAGGAAATCACTCAAGTGATCCATCATACAGCACCTCCAGTTCCAAAGAATACTGACTTACTTCAGGTGATAACACTCTACCATTTTTAAGTTTTTCATCCACACTGTTTCTTCGTTTCTGGAGCTGATCCTTTTCTTTCTGGAGGACTTCAACTTGTTCTGAAATCTTTATTTTCTCCTCAGCTGTGCTGGTCTGGAGCTGCACATTCTTTTCAGACAACTCTTGTTCCAATAAGTTCAGGCGAGTTGATATTTTCAAACTATCTGTGTTTAAGGCCTAAAAGATACAACCCACCAGACACCAAAAACAGTTACTAGAAATCTAGACTGCATAAAATTAGGAAAACAGAGAAAATTGCTAAATGAATACATTTTAGTTTTACATTATTGAGGGAGGGGTATTCATTTTCTATTTTGTTTTGAGATGGAGTTTTGCTCTTGTTCCCCAGGCTAGAGTGCAATGGTGCGACCTCAGCTGACTGCAATCTCCGCTTCCCAGGTTCAAGCGATTCTCCTGCTTCAGCCTCCCGAGTTGCTGGGATTACAGGCGCTTGCCACCTCGCACAGTTAATTTTTTGTATTTTTAGTAGAGACAGGGTTTTACCATGTTGGCCAGGCTGGTCTCGAACTCCTGACCTCAGGTGATCCACCTGCCTCAGCCCCCAGTTCTGAGATTACAGACGTGAGACACCGCGCCCAGCCGGGGTGTTCATTTTCTAAAATCTTAAGTTGAATGCCTTTTTTAAAAAAACATTTATTTAAACTCTGAGTTTACTACCAAGAATTGCCTTGACTAGGTTTTCAGAGGTAGTATTTTTCTTTTTTCTTATTTTCTAAACTGAACTTTTCTTTCTTGGCTTACATTCTACATTGTAGAATTATGTTACAATTTACTAGGGGTTGAGATTTGGTATGTTTAAACATATGATTGGTTGGCTTAAACATATAATTTGTTTTTACTCTTAATTTATTCTGATCAGAAAATATGGCCAGATTTATGGAGATGCTCATTATGGTCAAATTTCAGGTAATTTGTAAAATATTTTTCACAGTAATTATCTGTATATACTACCATAAGGTTTATTATATAGACACATACTATCATAAGGTTTATAATTTTAAAAAGGCATTCCCCTCCCCAAGCTTTTAATTGAATCCTACTCTCAGACAGCCACCTTCATCCTTTTCAGTTGGTTCTTCTGGTGTTTATGTCTATGTTTCTGAATGACATTATCAATTTTAGACATTGTCTATTGACTGTGTATTATGGGAGATAAGGATTTAGCACTCTTATAGCTACTGTACTTCCCAATCTCCTCCATTCTCCCAATATAAGTTACAATACAGTTTTTAGTTAAATCAATATTCATTTTCCTTATAACTTTGTTATTCATAGGTGAACTATCTAGTGTGAAATGATCATGCTTCTACTTTGATACAACTTTTTATTGTACCTTATAGCTAATTCTTCTCCAACAGAACTATAAAATTCCTCAACACTTTTTCATCTGATCAAACTTATCAGGAAATCTTTTCAATCTATTCTTTTCTGGAAACATTTTGCCTGGAGCGTCCATCCTGCTCCACACTGGACCAGTTGTCCTGGGTCTTCCCTTTGTTATTTCCTGAGAATTTCCATGTTGCAGCACATTTTCAGAATCCCGAGTCTTCTTTTTTTATAGTTTGTGCCATTATTTTTGTGGAGCACATTCTCTAGTAGTTTTCTTGGACAGGCTTAATGGGAGATTTTTGTTTTTGTTTTTTTACCTGAAAATGCTGCTTATAGCTTCACATTTGATTGAGAGTTTGGCTAAGAAGAAAATTATTTATTAGACTTAATTTTCCTCATGAGTTTAAAGATTGCTTCAGATCTTAAACTTGTCATGAGGAAAGCTGAGAAGTCCAATGCCATTCTGATTCTTGCAATTTACAAGTAGTCTTTTTTGTCTAGATGCTTTCAGGACCTTCTTTTTTCCTCAGTGTATCCAAACCTTCACAATGCTATGTTTTGGGTACTCATTTTGCTGAGCCCTTGATGGGCTATTTCAGTCTAGAGTCTCACATTACTGGTGTTGAGGAAAAAAAAATTTTTTTTTTTTGAGACAGAGTCTCGCTCTGTCACCCAGGCTGGAGTGCAGTGGCGTGATCTCAGCTCACTGCAAGCTCTGCCTCCCGGATTCACGCCATTCTCCTGCCTCAGCCTCCTGAGTAGCTGGGACTACAGGCGCCTGCCACCACGCCTGGCTAATTTTTTTGTATTTTCAGTAGAGACAGGGTTTCACCGTGTTACCCAGGATGGTCTCCATCTCCTGACCTCGTGATCTGCCCACCTCGGCCTCCCAAAGTGCTGGGATTACAGGTGTGAACCACCGCGCCTGGCCAATAAAATTTTTTACATGGTGTCTTTGATCATCTCTTCTGTTTTCTCTGTTGTATCTTTCTGGAATTCCCATTACTTGGATCTTGGGCTTCCTGGATTTATCTGCCAATTAAATTTTTTTCTCTCCTACTTTCTATTATATTTTTACTTACTTTTGGGGGTATTTCCTCAACTTTATCCTCTGACCCTTTTTTTTGAGATAGAGTTTTGCTCTTGTCGCCCAGACTGGAGTGCAATGGCACGGTCTTGGCTCACTACAACCTCTGCCTCTAAGGTTCAAGCGATTCTTCTGCCTCACCTCCCAAGTACCTGGGATTACAGGTGCCCACAACCATGCCTGGCTAATGTTTGTATTTTTAGAAGATACGGGGTTTCACCATGTTGGTCAGGCTGGTGTCGAACTCCTGACCTCCAGTGATCCACCCACCTTAGCCTCCCAAAGTGCTGGGATTACAGGCATGAGTCACCGCGCCCTGCCTATCCTCCAACCCTTTTAATTTCCAAGAGTTCATGTTTTTAATAACTTGTAGTTCTTTATAGTCTTCTTTTACCACACTGAGAATATTAAGATTTCTGTGAAGTTTTTTCCGCTTCTTGCTCTATCTCTAATGTCTGTGAGTTTATTTTTTCCTTTTGTTTTGTTTTCTGTCTTTAATAGTGGCATTCCTGAAATGTCCATCATATTTCAGAGTCAGGTATCAAAAAGCTGCTAAGATTTGTGGTGATAGGATACATGTGGGCCACTTAGTTGGCGGCTTCCAAATTTAAGTGTTTTTATATCTTTTTAGATGTTTCAGAAAATATGCTAATCTCCTGCTAGGAAGAATAAATCTGGGCCAGCATTCTTGGATCCAAGGAGAGATTAGGAAACAGATGTTTCACAATTCATATGCAGACTTGCACTCATTCCCTATTTGGAGATTTTTGACTTATCACAACCTTTGCAGTGCCTGGTTCAATCTTCGGAAAATAAATCGGTCCCAGAGTGAGAAAAAATAGTTTCATGACTATGCCCTGTTTTCATCTTTATGCTACTCCTGCCTTCTGAAAATCTTGGTCCCTTCATTTCTTAATCTTTTTGATGTTCTATGTGAATTTTATCTCTCTAAAGCTGTTATTTTTTTAAAAGGAAAACATCTAAAGCATTCCTAAAATGCCCATCACATTTCAGAGTCAGATATTAAAAAGCTGATAAGATGTATGGTGGGCCGGGCACGGTGGCTCAAGCCTGTAATCCCAGCACTTTGGGAGGCCGAGGCGGGCAGATCACAAGGTCAGGAGATTGAGACCATCCTGGCTAACACGGTGAAACCCCGTCTCTACTAAAAAAAAAAAAATACAAAAAACTAGCCGGGCAAGGT
>NW_016805422.1:3004462-3028689 GCF_001698545.2 Rhinopithecus bieti
GGACTCCGTCTCAAACAAAAAAAAAAAAAAAGATGTATGGTGGCATATATGTAGGATCTTGGCCTGGCTCTCATTTGTGTCCCTCTAGGTACTTGGACCGCAGCATCTTCTGTTCTGCTAAGTTAATAAGCTCTCATCTATTTGCTTTCCATCTTTTCTTTTTTTGGTAATCTTTTGTCCTCTGTTATCTCCTCTACTGTCTTTTCCTTTTTATGGCTTTTCAAAAAACGTAATAGCTTTAATGAGATATAATCTACATACCATACAACTCACCAATTTAAAGTATATAATTCAAATAACGTAATAGCTTTAATGAGATATAATCTACATACCATACAACTCACCAATTTAAAGTATATAATTCAAATCTGGGCATGGTGGCTCACGCCTGTAATCCCAGCACTTTGGGAGGCCAAGATGGGCTGATCACAAGGTCAGGAGTTTGAGACCAACCTGACCAACATGGTGAAACCCCTCTCTACTAAAAATACAAAAATTAGCTGGGCGTGGTGGCACGCACCTGTAATCCCAGCTACTTGGGAGGCTGAGGCAGAAGAATCTCTTGAACCGGGAGGCAGAGGTTGCGGTGAGCAGAGATCGCGCCACTGCAGTCTAGCCTGGGCGACAGAGCGAGACTCCATCTCAAAAAATAAAAAATAACAATAAAGTATATAATTCAATGGTTTTTCGTATATTCACAGTTATATAACCATCACCACAATCAATTTTACATTTTCATCACCCCCCCAAAAAAAGAAACCCCACACCTATTAGTAGGCATTCTATTTCCTCCCCAATCCCCCACCAACCCTAGGTAACCACTATTCTACTTTTTTGTCTCTGGACAGAAATGGAATTGCCTATTCTAGAGACTTGATATAAATGGTATTATACAAAGGTGGTCTTTTGTGACTAGTTTCTTTCACTTAACATAGGTTTTCAAGGTTCATCCATGTTGCAGCATATATCAGTACTTCATTCCCTTCTATTGTCAAATAATATGCTATTGTATGGATAATCAGTTTATCCATTCATCACTTAATGAACATTTGTGTTGTTTTCAGTTTTTAGCTATTATGAATAATGTTACTATAAATGTTCATGTTCAAGTTTTTGTGTGGAAACATGCTTTCATTTCTCATGGAGACATACATACAGAAATAGATCTATCTATCCATCCATCCCTAGGAGTGAGATTACTGGGTCACATAGTATCTCTAAGTTTAGCCTTCTGAGGAACTACAAGATGGTTATCCAAAGCAATTGCACCATTTTCCAATTTCACAGCAGTGTATGAAGGTCCCAATTTCTCCACCTCCTTCCCCACATTTCTTATTATCTGTTTTTCTGATTATGGTCATCCTAGTGGGGAGTGTAGAGTGGTTTACAACCAGAATCAAATAGTGTATTAAACAGAATACCTGACTAGATCTCAATTTCTTATTTTCCAGGTGACTCTTCTCCTGTAATAGAGCCTCCTTCTTAGAAACTATGGCCTCCCGTTTCTTTAAGTCTTCTTCCAGCTCCTCTAATTCTTGGCGTTGGTTCAGAACTTTCTCTACTTCTTCATCTAACCATTTCTTTTGCTCATCCAATTTCTACATTAAAATTCAAAAAAAAAGTTACTTGTTTTCCTTCTGCCATAAAATTACATGGTAATGATATAATTTCAGATTGACTGAAATCTCTTAAATGAACATTTAAAAACTATCACTCAGAGTAACTCAGGTTCCCATCTGAAATCCTAAAGACATCAGTGGTTCTAGTCAAGATGTAACTATGTTGTTTTATAAAGAATTAAAATTTACTCCCCAGATATGTTAAACAGTTTAGGATTTTTTAGCCTGACAAATAAGGGACTGATAATTTTCTATGCCTATATTAAGAACATGCTGGAGGCTGAGTCTTTTTTTTTTTTTTTTTTTTTTTTTGAGACAGAGTCTCGCTACTGTCGCCAGGCTGGAGTACAGTGGCCGGGATCTCAGCCACTGCAAGCTCTGCCTCCCGGTTCACGCCATGCTCCTGCCTCAGCCTCCCGTATGGCTGGGGCTACAGGCGCCGCCACATCACCCGGCTAGTTTTTTGTATTTTTTTAGTAGAGACGGGGTTTCACCATGTTAGCCAGGGTGGTCTCGATCTCCTGACCTCGTGATCCGCCCGTCTCGGCCTCCCAAAGTGCTGGGATTACAGGCTTGAGCCACCGCGCCTGGCCTGGAGTCTTTTACTCTGTTGTAGTGGTGCATAGTTCCATCACAGCACTTACACTGGTGGTTGCTCTACTTATCTATCTCCCCACCTTGAGCTCCTTGATTGACTGCAGGGGCTGTAGTTTTTAACTGTCTATCCACATGGCTGGTATATTGCCTGGGCCACAGTAGGCATTCAGTAAAATGTTAAATGAATGAGTGAATCAATGCCTGATTCAGTCAATCAATGAAGTGAATAAATGAATATACACAGTGGAAGATACAGATGATGGAGTTTGGAAGGAAACCCAATTTGCATTGTAGCTTGTCAACCTCAAATAATTATTTTTTTAAAAAAAGAAAAAACAAAAATAAAAAATTGCTGAAAAGATCTCCAAAACAAACATCTGAGTACTCTCTTGAATTAAGGATACCCAGAAACAAATACAAACATAAATATAGATGGAATATGACTGTTTAAAAGGAACTCTACCAAGTGGACATGGTAATGAAGCACTGCCACCAAAACAACAAATAAATAGGAAAAGAAATCAATATAGTATTATTTCCTAGTCCTTCATGAACCTTCTAGAAAGGGTTTCTAGAAATCTATAATACAATGAGACAGTGAATATATATAAGAAAAAGACAGCAAAATGGCCAAGGCAAAGAAGATGCACAGCTATTGAGTCTTCCAATAATACCAAGATATTAATAGTATGATCTTATAAGCACTATCATGTCCAGATAACACTGGAGCCTAAAATATTATAGTAGCTCTACAATTATTGGGAACAGAAAGAGCAACTATAAAAATGTTAGTTTTGTCATATCCTTAAATACTCCAGTAGGAGATCCTAGGAAGTCTAGCAAGTAACTTAAATATATTCTACAAACATTCTTAAACTGTGAGTGAGGTTTGAAAGATGAATAAGAGATTCTTTTTAAGCTCCACTTAAAAGTAAAAAAACTAAAAAATTACAACTGGTGATGACATTTCTGGGTGGAATGGGTGTGTGTAGAAATGCACCCATGTCACTATTAAATGTCACCAATAAAATGTAATATAAAATTTATGAAGAGAGAATAAATTTAAAGTAAGATAGAGATAATTGCATTCTGGGTATTTTAAATACAGTATTTTTTTCTTACAGAAAATTTAAAATTTCAATTTCTTTGAACTTCAAAATTAGTTTGTGGATTATGACTTTCTTTTAAAAGATGGCACTAAAATAATGGCTTTTAATATATAGAGTACATATACAATTTGGCTTTCTTTGAATGTAGAGTTCTGATTTTTAGAAATATACTCGTCTTTGGCCGGGTGCAGTGACTCACACCTGTAATTCCAGTACTTTGGGAGGCCAAGGCAGGCGGATCACAAGGTCAGGAGATGAAGACCATCCTGGCTAACACGGTGAAACCCCATCTCTACTAAAAATACAAAAAATTAGCCGGGCGTGGTGGTGGGCGCCTGCAGTCCCCGGACTCAGGAGGCTGAGGCAGGAGAATGGCGTGAACGCAGGAGGTGAAGCTTGCAGTGAGCTGAGATCACGCCACTGCACTCTAGCCTGAGCGACAGAGCGAGACTCAGTCTCAAAAAAAAAAAAAGAAAAAGAAAAAAAGAAAAAAAAAAAGAAATACACTCATCTTTATGAGATGGGAATAAATACAATCCAGTGAACACAGATTTCATGTTTATATTCTACAACATTCAAATAAACTCATTTCTATTGAAATAAGAATATATTGATTCTGGCCAGGCGCAGTCGCTCAAGCCTGTAATCCCAGCACTTTGGGAGGCCGAGACGGGCGGATCACAAGGTCAGGAGATCGAGACCATCCTGGCTAACACGGTGAAACCCCGTCTCTACTAAAAAATACAAAAAACTAGCCGGGCGAGGTGGCGGGCACCTGTAGTCCCAGCTACTCGGGAGGCTGAGGCAAGAGAATGGTGTAAACCCGGGAGGCGGAGCTTGCAGTGAGCTGAGATCCGGCCACTGCACTCCAGTCCGGGCGACAGAGCGAGACTCCATCTCAAAATAAAAAAGAATATATTGATTCTGCTGAGAGCAAGATAAAACAAAAATACAGTACATTTCTGGATGAGAAAATAATTTTGTAATAATAAAAGTTTCACTACTTGGGCAACAGGATTATTAGAAGCCCAAATCTTAGCATCACACAATATACCCATATAACAAACCTAAACATGTATCCTTGAATCTAAAATTTAAGAAAATAAAAATAATAAGTTTCAAAACAAATACTAGAAATTTTGCATTTGGGCGGCATCTAGTGTTTGAAGGTTTTATTCAGAATCCACCAGTTTTTACATCTATCTATCTATCTATTTGTTGAGAGGGAGTTTTGCTCTTGTTGCCCAGGCTGGAGTGCAGTGGCGTGGTCTCGGCTCACTGCAGCCTCCACCTCCAGGGTTCAAGCGATTCTCCTGCCTCAGCCTCCCAAGTAGCTGGGATTACAGGCACCCGCCACCAAGCCCGGCTAATTTTTGTATTTTTAGTAGAGACGGGGTTTTACCATGTTGAGTAGGCTGGTCTCGAACTCCTGACCTCAGGTGATCCACCCACCTTGGCATCCCAAAGTGCTAGGATTACAGGCATGAGTTTACCTCTATTTAGACAACCATCAGATTGAAGAGAAACCAGGAAACACTAAATAGAATTGACAAACCTGGAGTTGGTCTATACTTCCAAACGAACCTTTTCGCCTTTTCAAGTTACATGCATCGAGATCCTCAGCTTTTGGTTTTAGACCTTCTTCCTGTCCTATTTTAACTGTAGTTCCTGTAGAAAAGAAATTGAAAACACCTTATTGCATTTACACCTGACCATTAAGTATGCTGATGATAATTATTTTCTTTTTTTGGAAACAAGGTCTTGCTCTGTCACCCAGGCTGAAGTGCAGTGGCACAATCACAGCCTCAAACTCCTGGGCTCAAGCCATCCAGCGACATTTTCTTAACATTTACTTCCTTAGTCACAGAAAGAGAAAATGAGTAGATGACAGTTGGGGCTCTATTTCAGAAGAAAATAATGTGGGGAATTTTTTGTTTAAAAAATTTTTTTAGAGATAGGGTCTCACTCTGTAACCTAGACTAGAGTGCAATGGCATGATCATAGCTCACTGTAAGCTCAAGCTCCTGGGCTCCAGTAATCCTCTCACCTACCTCAGCCTCCCAAGTAGCTAGGACTATAGGTGTGCACCACCACATCCAGCTAATTTTTTTTTTTTTAGAGATGGGGTCTGCTATGTTGCCCAGGCTGCTCTCCAGTGATCTTCCTGGCCTCCAGTGATCCTCCAGCCCCAACTTCCTGAAGTTCTGGGATTAAAGGCATGAGTCACCATGCTCAGCCTTAATTTTTAATTGACAAATAATAATTGTACATATTTGTGAGGTACATAGTGATTATTTCAATACATATAATGTATAGTGATCATACCAGGGTAATTAGCATATTTAAGAAGAAAGGAATGTTAGCTCTTACTGAGGCAATAAAATATAACTGCAAAAATTAAGATTTACTAACAAAACTGAGTGTTTTTTTCATTCTTCATGAGTGTTACACATTAGCATAACAAGGGTAAGACTGAAATTTGTAAGTGGGTTTTTCTCTTCTGCCTTTCTGAGCTCATTACCTTCATAGTTACTCCACCCAAGACATCCATCTGCTGTGAGTATATTAACATTTATTATAGTAAAAATGCAAAAAGAAAAGTAATGTTCAATTTCTGGTGTTCAAAAATGGGAGTTTGCAATATAAGAATAGACTTGGAAGACAGATCATGGTCTTCTGAAGTGTATTTTCCAAATTTCTTTAGTTTCCATCCACATCTTTTTTTTTTTTTTAGACGAAGTCTCACTCTGTCACCCAGGCTGGATGCAATGGCACAATCTCGGCTCACTGCAACCTCCGCCTCCCGGGTTTCAAGCAATTCTCATGCCTCAGTCTCCTGAGTAGCTGGTATTATAGGCGTGTGCCCCCACACCTGGCTAATTTTTGTATTTTCTTTTTTTTTTTAGGAGAGATAGGGTTTTACCATGTTGGCCAAGCTGGTCTCGAACTCCTGACCTCAGGTGATCCGCCTGCCTCGGCCTCTCAATGTGCTGGGATTACAGGCATGAGCCACTACACCCAGCCTCCATCCACGTCTTAAGGGTCAAGTCAAGAGGTGCGATGTTGGCCAGGCGTGGTGGCTCATGCCTGTAATCCAGCAGTTTGGGAGGCCGAGGCAGGCTGATCACCTGAGGTCAGAAGTTCAAGACCGGCCTGGCCAACATGGTGAAACCCCGTCTCTACTAAAAATATAAAAATTAGCTGGACATGTGCCTGTATTCCCAGCTACTCAGGAGGCTGAGGTACGAGAATCGCTTCAACTTGAGAGGTGGAGATTACAGTGAGCTGAGATCGCATCACTGCACTCCAGCCTAGGTGACAGAGTGAGACTCCGTCTTAAAACAAAACAAAACAAAACAAAAAACAAAAGGCGCAATGTTCATGGTGCCCTCCAGGGGTTTAGAAATGACGTTGTTCATCACTAAAGCTTAGCAGGACAGGAAGGAGGACATGAGTCAAAGTGGGCCAGTCCACATACTCTCTATTACTGGTCTATGATGGATAAGCACGTAACTGAAAGTGCTGAGATACGTTTATAGCAATTTGACAGAATAATTTTATGTTTGATGACTCTTAACAATTTTTAAAATGGACTTTTATTTGTATATTTTAAATTTCACTTTTCTACTAATTCATGTTTTATAAAAGTGTTAGGCTGTGACAAATTTATAACAAAATAAAAACTATACCTTCTCCACAAGTAATTTCAGAAGCACTGAGAGAAAGGAAGTAAAAGAAAAGCCTAGGCCGGGCGCGGTGGCTCACGCCTGTAAGCCCAGCACTTTGGGAGGCCGAGGCGGGCAGATCACGAGGTCAGAAGATCGAGACCATCCTGGCTAACATGGTGATACCCTGTCTCTACTAAAAAATAAAAAAAATTAACCGGGTGTGGTGGCGGGTGCCTGTAGTCCCAGCTACTCGGAGTGCTGAGGCAGAAGAATGGCGTGAACCCAGGAAATGGAGCTTGCAGTGAGCTGAGATCGCGCCACTGCACTCCAGCCTGGGCGAGAGAGCAAGACTCTGTCTCAAAAAAAAAAAAAAAAAGAAAAGCCTAGTGCTCTCCAGCCCTGGGAATAGCAGAAAGGAGAAAACAGACAGTAAGAAAGACTTGTTTCCCAATTGTGCTCTGAGTTTTGATCCAGAAACGGGGATGATAAGTAAAGGTATCAGTGGGGACAGAGGGGCCCCTAACCTATTCAGGAGAGAAAATGCAGACTGCAGTGCAGAAGCCCCACACCCATATACAATTGCCCAGCCTTGCTGAAAGAACAGAGAGGTACAATTAGGAAAGAGACCCTCATTGGACTCCTTGGTCTCATGTGGCATGGATCCTGAGTTGAGAGCTAATGTAGGTACTCATTATGGGGAACTGGCTCCCAAACTAGGTATAAGGACAGGCCACTGGGCTAGCAAGCTAGACAGAATGCCTAGTAGCCTCAGTAGGGGCTTAGAATGCTAGTGGGAGATGAGATGAAGGGAAAGCACCCCCATGCTCTAAACCAGAAGCAAGACCAAACTGTGAGTTATACCAGCCAGGGGTTTCATCATCAGGGGCCAGCAGATTAGACAGGGTAAGGTAGACAAGGGAGAACAATTTCCAGCTGCTCACAATCCTCAACTCCAAGGCATAGGATAAAAGAAAGCTATATACCCAACCACAACATACACTGGATGCCATCTTAGGGAGACAAGCCTAGGGAACAGGAGGCTAAGAGACTGAGCATTCTTATTCAAGAGACCTGAGGAGTATTTAAAGGAAGTGTTTACATTTTTAGAACAAGGTTTGAACAGAGAGAACATCTGATTAGTTTCCACCATATTTCCAGCAATAATCATGACATGGATAGAAGAAGAGAGGGGCACTCACAAAGAAGACAGGTGCTATAGACTAAATAAAGAAAAATGTTACACCCATCTGGGTTATGAGTGAATTTGGACCCTATTTTTTTTTTACCACCGATAGTTCTTGATACTTCCCTAGCTCTAGTTCATAGCTATAATTTAGCCCCTGTCATAGTCCTAGAAATTTCAGGATGATGAAATAAAGCTACCATAAATAAAGAGACCTTATACTTGGAGTTGACTCTCTACTATTTCTGTTTGTCCACATACACTTTATACTGAACCTGTAATCCCAGCACTTTGGGAGGCCGAGGTGGGTAGATCACGAGGTCAGGAGATTGAGACCATCCTGGCTAACACAGTGAAACACCGTGTCTACTAAAAAGTCAAAAATATTAGCCGGGCGTGGTAGCGGGCACCTGTAGTCCCAGCTACTCAGGAGGCTGAGGCAGGAGAATGGCGTGAACCTGGGAGGTGAAGCTTGCAGTGAGATGAGACCGCACCACTGCACTCCAACCTGGGTGACAGAGAGAGCCTCCATCTCAAAAAAAAAAAAAAAAAGTATACTGCAGTAGTTCTAATTCCCTCTTCCACATGTTGCTCCAGACAATGCCTTTTTTCTTACATTGTAATCTTTGTTATACATATTAAAATAACTGTGTACCAGGCACTGTGCTAGGCTTTTTATATCTATTTAATTATCCCATTTAGCCCTCACAACAATCCTATGATATAGGGGCTATTATAAAATCCATTTTATAGATGAGGAAATGGGTGGTTAAAAAGCTTAAAATCACACCACCACCCACAATTTAGGAGTTCTCATATCTTTTCTTCAAAGCCTATCCATGGACCTCAGTTAAGAACTGCTGCTCTGAAGAGAACCTACACAAAAGTTGTACTATTCTTTAGAGATGGTTTAGTCAAGTAGAAAAGAGACAGACAGGAGTGTCAGAAAGTTAGCTCCAAGCAGATGACAAATATTCTTTAGGACTGTAAGCAGGTTTTCTGTTTTTGCATTAAGTAGAGGATACATCAACAACATATCTTTGGGAAAGTCTGTTCCTTTTTCTGGAATACCTGCTATCCCCCATAAATGGGTCATTTCACTAGAATTAGAGATCTGGCAAGATGGAATAAAAGTGCCCTAGGTGGCAAGGTGTGGTGGCTTATGCCTGTAATCCTAGTATTTTGGGAGGCTGAGGCAGAAGGACCTCTTGAGCCTAGGAGTTCGAGATCAGCCTGGGCAACATAGTAAGACCTCATCTCTACAAAAAGTTAAAAAATTTGTGAGGTACGCTGGCATGTGCCTGCAGTCTTAGCTACTTGGGAGGCTGAGGGGAGAATTGCTTGAGGCCAGGAGGCCAAGGCTGCAGTGAGCTTTGATCACATCACTGCACTCAAGCCCGGATGACAGAGCAAGACCTTGTCTAAAAAAAAAAAAAAGTGCCCTAGATAAGAAGGTAAACAGTTTGAGTTACAAGCAGAGTTGCACTTCAGCAGACTTCTACTCTTTGAAGAAGAGAGTGTCTTCTTTTCCCTAAGCATAGATTTACAGAGTGCTATGTCTTGCTGGTTTAAGCCATGGCCTATGAGAGATGAGGAGTTAAAACTCAAAAGACCACAACACCGAACAGGTACGCCTGATCTTCACATTGGAAGAAGTGCTAAAACAAAATAGACTAAGTTGTTGGCAGCAGAAATGAAAATTGGACAGATTGGTGTTTTAAAGACATACTCTGAAGGGCTTTAGTGGTTCATTGGATATGCATAAGAAAGAGGCAAGAGCCAATGATGATGCCTCAATTTCTAGTTCACCCAACTGATATATCATGTAAGACACACTGGAGAACTACATTTTTTCACCCATGAAGGGAGCAGGGAGTGGGGAATCATGGAAAGGTAAGTAAGGAAGATCATGAATTCATCTATAAGACAACCTAGGGAAGAGACTGGAGCTCAAATAACAGACTTGGGATTAAGCATTAAATTTGGAAATTTTCAGTTTAATTGCAGCTACGGAAAAGTTTCCTATACTCACCTAGGATAGAGTATAGAAGAGGGCAGAGACCAGAGCCATGAGGAACTCCCATATTTAAAAGGACTGGTAGAGTGGGATGAGCTAGCCAAGACGGAGAACAAGCAATCAGAAAGAGAGGAAAAAACAAGGAAAGTATAATGTCACAAAGGCAAGGGGAAAATACTTCAAGATGGAGGGAGTGCTGAACTGTGCTGGATGCACAGTATTAAGATAAGGACTTTAGCGACAGCGACAGCACTAGTTAACTTCTCAAGAGCTGTGAAGTGGGTGACCGAGCCAGAAGCCAGCTGGAGAGGATAAGGGAATGAATGAAAGCAGAAGTAACAGAAAGAAATGCAGTCAACTTTTCCAAGAAGTTTGGTTACAAAGGGGAGGTAAGAAAGGGAAGGGAAAAAGGTTGAAGGAGGATAATTTTAGGATGAAAAAAACTAAGATATTTAAAGACAAATCCAGAAGAAAAAAAAGTTGAAAATAAGAAAAAAGGATAAAAGATGACACATACATGCTTAGCACAGTATTGCTTGAATATAAATCTCACTAAATGTTAACTACTGCTATAATTATTGTTATTACTATTATTATGAACATCATTATTACCAGTTCTTTTAAATATGGGAGTTCCTCATGGCTCTGATTTTTGCCTTCTTAACTTCTGTACTCCATCCTAGGTGAGTCTAGAATACTTTTCCATGGCTGCAATTAAACTCATACTCTTCACTGGGTTGTCTTACAGTGTCAAGGAAATTTAAAAAGCAATTCCATTTATAATAGCATCGAAAAGAATAGGAACAAGTTTAAGTAAAGAGGTAAAATACTACTAGTACACTAAAAATTAGAAGACATTGCTGAAAGAAATTAATGAAGACCTAAACAAATGGAAAGACTTCCCATGCTTGTGGATAAGAAAATTTAATATTGTCAAGATGTCAGTACTACTCAGTGCAATCTAGAGATTCAACAATCTCTATCAAAATTCCAATGGCCTTTTTTGCAGAAATGGAAAAGCCCATGTGAATTTGAATTCACATGGAAAAGTGTAGGGGCCCTAAATAGCCAAAATAATCTTGAAAAAGAAGAGCAAGGTGGAAGGACTTACTTCCCGATTTCAAGACTTAATACAAAGCTACAGTAATCAAAATAGTGTGATACTAGCATGAGGATAGACATATAGACCTATGGAATAGAACTGAGAGTCTAGTAACCATACATCTATGGCCAGTTGATTTTTTTTTTTAATAAAAATTGGGGCCAAGCATGGTGGCTCAGGCCTGTAATGCCAACACTTTGGGAGGCCAAGACCGGAGGATCACTTGAAGCCAGGAGTTCAAGACCAGCCTGGGAAATATAGCAAGACACTGTCTACAAAAAGTAGAGAAAAAAAAAAATTAGCCAGGTGTGGTGGTGCACGTCTGTAGTCCCAACTGCTTAGGAGGCTAAGGCAGGGGGATCACTTGAGCCCAGAATTGGAGGCTGCAGTGGGCTATGATCATGCCACTGCACTTCAGCCTGGGTGACAGAGACCCTCTCTCAAAAAAACAAAACTGCACATATGTAAGGTATACAACATGATATTTTGATATACAGTGAAATGATTAGTCAAGCTAACATATTTATCTCTTCACATAATTAGCATTTGTGTGTGTGTGTGTGTGTGTGTGTGTGTGTGTGTGTGGTAAGAGTACCTGAAATCCACTCTCTTAGCAAATTTCCAGTATACAATAGTCATCATGCTGTACATTAGGTCTCTAGACTTATTTATTCTATACAACTGCAACTTTGCACCACTTGACCAACATCTCCCCATTTCCCCTATCAGCATTTCTCTATTTCCCCCTCCAACTGATTTTTGATAAGGGTGCCAAGTCCATTCAGTGGAGGAAAGAACAGTATCTTCAACAGATGGTACTGGTACAACTGGAGTTCCACATGCAAAAGAATAAATCTGGACCACTACTTCACACCATATATAAAAACTGACCCTAAATGGACCAATGACCTAAACATAAAAGCAAAAACCATAAAACTATTAGCAGAAAACATAGGGGTAAACCTTCTTGACCTTGGATTTAGGCAATGGACTTTTAGACATGACACCAAAAAGCACAGGCAACGAAAGAAAAAAAATAGATAAATTGGACTTCAATGAAACTAAAAATTTTTGCATATCAAAGGATATTATCAAAGTATAAAGAAAACCTACAGAATAGGAAAAAATATTTGGAAATCATGTATCTGATAGGATTTAATGTCAAGAATATATAAAGAACTCATACAACTCAACAACAAAGACAAAGAACCAAATTAAAATGTGGACAAAGAACTTGAATAGACATTTCTCCAAAGAAGATATATGAACAGCCAATAAGCACATGAAAAGATGCTCAACATCATTAGTCATTAGGGAAATGCAAACCAAAACCACAATGAGATACAACTTCATACCTACTTGGATGACTATAATAAAGAGAAAGAAAGAAAACAGGTGTTGACAAAAGTGTAGAGAAATTAGAACATTCACACATTGCTGGTGGAAATGTAAAATGGTGCTGCTGCTTTGGAGAACAGTGGTTTCTCAAAAAGCTAAGCACAGATTTACCATATAACCCAGAAATTCTACTCCTCGGTACATACTCCTAGGTACATACCCAAAGGAATTGAAAACAGAGACTTACTTGTATGCCAGTGTTCATTGCAGCATTATTCACAATAACCAAATGGTAGAAACAACTCAAGTGTCCACTGATGGAAGAACTGATAAAGAAACTGTGGCATATCCATACAATGGAATATTATTTGGCAACAAAAGGGAATGAAGTTCTTGTACATGCTGCAATGTAGACAAACCTTGAAAATATTATGCTAAGTGAAATGAGCCTGACACAGAAGGTAAAATATTATATAATTCTACTTATACGAAGTATCTAGAATAAGCAAATTCATAGAGAAAGTAGATTAGAGATTACCAGGGGCTGGGGGAAGGGGAAAATGAGGAGCTGCTATTCCATAATAGTTACAGAGTATCTGTCTAGGGTGAAGAAAATGTTTTGGAAATAAATAGTGGTGATGATTGCACAAGATTGTGAAAGTAATTAATGCCACTGAATTATACACTTAAAAATAGTTAAAATGGGCCTGGCATGGTGGCTCACGCCTGTAATCGCAGCACTTTGGGAGGCTGAGGCAGGCAAATCACCTGAGGTCGGGAGTTCAAGACCAGCCTGACCAACACGGAGAAACCCCTTCCTACTAAAAATACAAAATTAGCCGGGCATGGTGGCGCATGCCTGTAATCCCAACTACTCAGGAGACTGAGGCAGGAGAATCACTTGAACCCGGGAGGCGGAGGTTGCGTTGAGCCAAGATCACACAATTGCACTTCAGCCTGGGCAACAAGAGTGAAACTCCATCTCAAAAAAAAGGAAAAAAAAAAGTTAAAATGATAAAATTTATGTTATATATATTTTACCACAACTTAAAAATTAATAATAAACAATGAGTAACTTGGTTTAAATGTTCTTTAAGTTCCCTTCCATTGCTGAATTCTATGATTTTTTTTTAAGGTCGGAAAATAGGTTATATCCATTGTTGAAAATCTAGGAAATCTGGGGCATACTGATAATGGGAGAGGCTAAACATGTGCAGGGACAGGGAGTATATGGCGTATCTCTGTACCTTCCTTTCAATTTTGCTGTGAACCTAAAACTGCTCTAAAAAAAATAAAACCTTAATTTTTAAAATATCTAGGAAATCTCCAATTTTGTCCCACGCCTTGGGTTCAGCTTAACATTTCAACGGAACAGAGCCTGGCACATAGTACTAGATAAGTGTCTGTTACTATGATCATCATCATCTTTTTCAAAAAAGCCCTGTGGACAAGTAGGATTAAGGCCATTTTAGATAAGAATAAACAGAGAGGGTAAAATTTTTGAGAAATTTGAGAAAATTTACTTTCTCAATAAATCTCTCAGCCAGCAACTGAGCGAGCTACTGAGCGAGCTAGGATTTGAACCCATGATAGCCTGGTCCAAGAGCCTAGGCTGACACCACTAAGTTCCTCCCCAGCCCAATCTATTCTAGAACTGCTGTGCATACAGATCTGATCATTTTTCTGCTCACTGTGAATGAAATGGTACCATTTTACCTGGTACTTTTTCTATGTAGCCACATAGACAATGCATGTCAAAGCACTTTGAAAACAGAAAATCCTATTCAAATGGTAGGTATTATTTAGAAAGTTGGCTTTATAAATGTATGTTTTTGACAGCTTCAATTAAAGTTAAGATCCTACTAAGAGAAATTACCATTGTACCTTCTTTTGTGAAGTCAAAGCCTTCAAGACAGTACTCAGAATTCAATAAATAGGTTTTACTATGTAGATGAACAAAGCTTTAAAGTGAATAAGGACAGCAGTAAAGGACAGCTCAAGGGTGGATACTTCACAAGCCAACTGAATGAAGACCATGGCTTCGTTAGCTCTGAGTCGTTTAACATTTCATATTATACTTAGCAGGAATGTATGACAATATTACTTTGACTTTTTGCTGGTCCCGCTTAATTACTGCATCCAGTTGCTTCCTTTTTTCATTTTCTTCTCGAAGTTTTCTTTGTAGCTGTATCTTTTGATACTTCATGTGATCTACACTCTGCTCTAGTTCATTAGCACGTTTCTCATTTTGGATTGACAGTGATGCCAGTTTCTTACTATCTTGTTGCTTCTTCTGTAAGACCTGAGATCATATGGAATATTTCAAAATGAAAAACTGAATCTCTCACATTCCTCAACTAAATTTAATCTTTTCATTTGATGGTAAAGGAAGAAATTTTCCCTAGATTTTCATTTATTTTTGACAGGTTCACAATCGCTTACTCTCATACATTTCCATTTTGCAATTAGGGAAACCATCATAATTTTCATCACATATGTAAAAGTATAAAGAATGATGAGACTTCCTGATGTGGACAACAAACAAAATGAAACAGATGATTTGCTTTTATTAATAAGTATTTTAATTTAAAAAATAGTTAAAACATTATAAAACTGAATTTATATTTTAAAAGAGTCACTCTTATACACCCCAATCTACCTGTCCTGCTTCCCAATGCAAAATTACCAATTTCTTAAATATTCTTCCAGAAAAAAAAGTATGCATATGCAGGCAAATAGCTTCATATATATTCTATATAGACTACTGTCTCCCTTTTTCCCTACTTATCTCAGGGGTCTTTTCATATAGATTTGTTCTGGGTGGCTGCATAGTATTCCACTGTGCTGTTGTTTTCATAGCTACAGCTATATAGCCTAAATCGTTAATCCCTGAGTTAGGATGATCAGAGCTGATAACATCTTCCCTGAGAGTGACCAACCATTATAATTACTATTTTAACATTTATCTTAAATTCCTTCTCATCTAACTAAAATTACATATAGATAGATTAGACTTTCAAAGTGTTCACACCACTAATATAAACTACTTGTGTTACAATTTAGTCCTGACCAAACATATATTAGACTTGAATTATGTGATTAGCATTGCACTAAGTACCAATTAGGTGGTATAAAAAAGGTAAAGGGATGTCATTCATAAATTATGCAAACCACAATTAATTATTTCCTTTATCTTGGCAATAAAGTGTTAGCATAGGCAAGTTTTGTTTTAATTAAACTAAGTATCCAAGAGGCATTGCTGCTTAGAGCAGTGCTACTCAAAATGTGATCTGTCGACCAGTGCTAGTTCACATTGTTGTCAGTTTGCATCCCTCAGCATACTATTAGATTCAATTGATGTTTTCATGCAAGACTTTTTTGATCAAGAAAGCTGTGCAATGATTGACATTTAGCTCATCGCAGAAGAAGAACAATCTGCAGATGAACTACTTTGGGTACCAACGGCTTGGAGGCCACAGGCCTTTGCCGTTTCCAGTACCTAAATCTGGACACTGGCTTTGCCACTTACAATTGACGGTAATTACAACACTGCAGCAAAAATTGTAATACCAGCATTTTAGTGTCTTTTTCACATAATAATAAAAATATCAGTGTAAATCCTGAAAGTCTTAAGAGTGAGATACTGTTGCCATTGTCTTTTGCACTTATTCTATAGTTGCTCAAAAGTGCATCTGTCAGCATTAAACTATTAATGCAGCATGTAATGCTCTACATATTCCTAAAGCCATTAAAATACAGGTTTTGAAGTCCTTAATTTAAAATGTTGTTTTAAAATTGAAACAACTTTTTTATACCAATAAAAATACTGGTATTTCAATATTTTAAAACAGAATGATATGGCTGGGTGCGGTGACTCACACCTGTAATCCCAGCACTTTTGGAGGCCGAGACAGGCAGATCACTTGAGGTCAGGAGTTTGAGACTAGCCTGGCCAACATGGTGAAACCCGTCTCTACTAAAAATACAAAAGTTTGCAGGCGTGGTGGTGGATGCCTGTAGTCCCAGCTATTTGAGAGCCTGAGGCAAGAGGATCATTTGAGTCTGGGAGGAGGCAGTTGCAGTGGGCTGAGATACATGCCAGTATGATATGTTAAGAGTACTGAAAACTGGTATTGTCGTCACCACTATGGGACTCTGACTGAGTTATTCTGCCTTTCTAAACCTTTGTTTCCACATTTGTAAAATGACTAAAAATGCCCACTTCAAAGGATTAAATAATGCATATAAACCATTTGGTATGTATAGGCCCTCAACAAATGGTAACTACTGCCCTCCTCATCCTCATTATCCCCATGGGTAGTGCACGGATATGTCAAAGGTACAAAATTTCTAAAATTATGTCTTGTTTCTGTCCTCTGCTGTTATCAGATGTTTCTTTTGAGGTAAAGCTCTACACCTTTCATTTCTTTTCCTTATCAGTACTCTTAGCAGAAAAGGATATACAGCAGGAAGCAAAGCATGGAAAGGTGAATTCCAAAGTGGAAATAACTATTCTGAAGGAAAATGGAAGGTGTGACATAGATAACCACCCTATGTCCTCCTTTAAGCAGTTCAAACATTCAAGTCATATTATTTTAACTTGATGTTGACTTGAGAAGCTATTTAGAAACCCCAGGAGGGACTTTTCTGGCCTGTCACACCAGAATATCCCGGTATATTACAAAATACCAGGCACACCAGAGGTATATTGTAAACACCTATTTTGTTGAAAGCAAATAACTGTGGCATAGTTCAGCAATAATAATAATGCTGTGAATAGATTTTTTTTTGTTGTTTTTGAGACGGAGTCTCGCTCTGTCGCCCGGGCTGGAGTGCAGTGGCCAGATCTCAGCTCACTGCAAGCTCCGCCTCCCGGGTTTACGCCATTCTCCCGCCTCAGCCTCCGCCATTCTCCTGCCTCGGCCTCCGGAGTAGCTGGGACTACAGGCGCCCGCCACCTCGCCCGGCTAGTTTTCTGTATTTTTTTTTTTTTAGTAGAGACGGGGTTTCACCGTGTTAGCCAGGATGGTCTCGATCTCCTGACCTCGTGATCCGCCCGTCTTGGCCTCCCAAAGTGCTGGGATTACAGGCTTGAGCCACCGAGCCCGGCCTGTGAATAGATTAATTACAACTCTACCTATAATGGAAAAATATAAATATAACACGAAAGCAGTAGATCATGAGAGGTAAAGAAATAGAGGAGGCATCCTAGAAAGTTCATTATGATCAGACTAACAAAGCACTGTGACTCTCTCCAAAGCACCTGGAAATGGCTTCTTCACACAAAATCTCTATGTGATGGAATATTTCTCACAGAATAGAATGTTTAACTGTAGCTATTTCTAAAGTTAAAGCTAAAACCAGGCATTAGGAAGTTAAGGATGAGTCGCAGTATACAAAGTTATTAACCCTTCTTAAGCCAGTCAGTTATGGTTTCAGAAAACCATATCTCGAAATAGTTCTCATTTGTTGAGTGTCTACAAAGTGTCATATATGTACCAGCTGTTTTATTTGTATTATTTAACCATTATTTAATCCTTTGTCCTTCAGGAAAAAAGCACTATTTTGTAGTTATCTTTATTTCTTACCATGTGGTTTTTGGATATGAAGATTGAAAGAATATACTTCTTGAATGAAGAAATATACTACCCAGATTGTAAAATATGTAAATCAACCAGCACAGTAGAAAAGTTGACACCCAGTTTCTCTTGCTGGTATAAACTGAATCCCACTTCTTTCCTAACTCAGTACAAGAACCCTCAGAAGCAAGAAAGCTTAAATAAGTTTTCTCAATTACATTTTTTAAATTACCTGAACTCTCAGCTTTGCAGCATCCATCTTTTTACGGAACTCTTTCTGTAATTTTACCTTCATTGCAACATCAGAAAGATCTTTGTTTTCCAGCTCTTGTAGCTGCTTTTGTGTTTCAGTTAGTTCGACTTTTGCCTGTTCTGCGTCATGCTCTAGCTTTGTTACTTTCAAAGAATACTGCTTGCTTACAGACTTGGCATCGTTACCTTAACCATAACAATAATTATTATTAGTATAAATTATGTGAAAAGAAGTTAAACATCAAAAACATAAAAATACTCTACTCTAAAATCCAGCCAGGCAGTGATACTATTTAAGGCATAGCATTAAAACCCAGTTGTCCCCACCAACCCCATCAAACACAGCTTGCCATCAGGCCTCTTAATGATGAATTCCTTAATGATTGTTTCCATCTGCAGCCAGTCTCACTGGTTCAATCTTTGGCGTTTAGAGTGACATTTCTGGTCCTCTGAATTTGTAGTTGAGCTTTGCTGGCATCAAACTCAGTTAAGAAGGATATTTGGAGTGACTGTCCTCTTGCTTAGTATACTCCAGCCTCCTGCTACCAATAATCTGTCTCCTTGAATTCCTTTTTTAAATTATTATGAAAAATTTTAAATATAACAAAAGAAATAATAAAATGAATCCCCATCATCCAGATTTAAAAGTTATCAAGATTTTGTCACAGCTGCTTCAAATATGCCTAAAGGAATCCCAGATGTCATTTCATCTAACCTATACATACTTCATTTTGTTAAATTCCTCTTTTACTTATACATAGTGCAATCAGCATTCATACAAAATATGGACATAACCAAAAAGTCATTGTCACACTAACAATATTAATACCAATCAGCCCATATTCAGACTTTCCCAATTGCCTCAAAATGTGTTTCACAATTGGTTTATTTTAATCAGGATCTAAACAAGGTCCACAATACATTTGATTGTCACATCTCTTAAGAATCTTTTCATCCAAAGCTGACTCTCCTTTATCACTAACCTCAACTTATTCAAGATTAATTCCTTTTAAATTCTTTTCTTATTAATATATAGAACAGAAAAAATAGAATATAGATATTTCTGTATCTCTTTTTATTCTAAGTCCAGCTAGTGACCCTAAAAGCTTGGTTTTGATTTGCTCTGAATAGGCAACTGTCCCTGAACTAGACTGGCAAACTCGTGGCAGTAAAAAATAGGAGTCTAAAGCTCAGGGGATGAATAATCACCAGAGACAGTTAATTATACTATGAATTTATTTAGACAGAGTCTCGCTCTGTCACCCAGGCTAGAGTGCAATGGTGCAATCTCGGCTCACTGCCACCTCCGCCTCCTGGCTTCCAGCAATTCTCCTGCCTCAGTCTCCCAAGTAGCTGGGATTATAGGCACATGCCACCATGCCCAGCTAATTTTTGTATTTTTAGTAGAGACAAAGTTTCACCATGTTGGCCAGGCTGGTCTCGAACTCCTGATCTCAAATGATCCGCCCGCCTTGGCCTCCCAATGTGCTTGGATTACAGGCGTAAGCCACTGCACCCAGCCTATTATACTATTTATATAGCTGGTTATACTGCTATCCAAAAATACTCATCATTTTTTGATAAAAGTTATTTAACTAAATGCATTGTGAACTGCCCTCTGACTCTAATTTACGATTACTTGACTAACTTTAAAATACATACAACTACTATATTTTAACAAATCATTTTGGACTATTCATTAATTGTTCAACACACCAATATTTTATGAACCACTAAAAAAATACAGTGCCAATTACAACATGTTTATTTTATTTTTTTGAGACAGGGTCTTGCTCTGTCACCTAGGCTGGAGTGCAGTGGTGCAATCATGACTCACTGCAGCCTTAACCTCTGAGGCTCAACCAATCCTCCTACCTCAGCCTCCCAAGTAGCTGGGACTACAGGCATGTGCCACCAAGCCCAGTACGCACCTGTAGTTTTAATAAAACTTTTTTGCAGTGTATTAGAACTGATAAAATATAGTATAGATGTCCTGTTATTACTTACTGCCAACTACTTAGTTGGCAGAAGTAGCTGCTATTCAAGAGAAGTCTTCAGTGAGAGAGCATTAAGGGCATTAAGTTGTTTGTGTTGTTTTTTTGACATTTTTTAAGAAGCATTCTCTGCTTAGCTACTTTCCCAAAGCTTTCTCCTTTCTCATTCCTAGTAACATGTGTGCTATGCATCATTCTAGCTCCAGTTACACAGATGTTTAAATTAGTTTCACCATGCTGCTTCCTCACAGGCAGGATCAAACCCCAGTTGACCCCTCTTAGGAGTATCTAGGAGCTGATCTAGAATCAGGGTACTGCCTGTGGAAGTTGAGGATATTTACCCACTAGAATCAATGACTTTCTTTCAGAAAGGTTATCTTACTATGGATCTCATTAAACAAGCATGTTTTTGTAGCCTGGTATACCCAATGTGGTTGCTTTAAAATAGAGGATACCAGAGCTTACACAGAGAAGACCCTTTTCTTGCTCATTAGAACCAAGGGCAATTTGGAGCTTTCCTAAAAATACTCAGAGATGGTGACTATCAAAAGTGTCAGTGAGTGCTTACTTGTCAATGCCCTCTCACTGAAGACTTCTCTTGAATAGCAGCTGCTTCTGCCAACTAATAGCAACAGGACATCTATACTATATTTTATCAATTCTAATACACTGCAAAAAAAATTTATAAAAACTACTGGTGTGTACTGGGCATGGTGGCACACGCCTGTAGTCCCAGCTACTTGGGAGGCTGAGGTAGGAAGATTGGTTGAGCCCCAGAGGTCAAGGCTGCAGTGAGTCATGACTGTACCACTGCACTCCAGCCTAGGTGACAGAGCAAGACCCTGTCTCAAAAAAATAAACATGTTGTCACTGGCACATTAAGTGCCACAGAATTTCAGCACAATGCAGAGTTCACACTGGTTAGAACAATTCAGAGGTGAAATCCCAAAAGAACAAAATTCTTTTGATAACTAACCTCCACATATTGGCCTAAAAACTCACCTTACACCAATCCAAGCTAAGTGGATAGATCTGAGCTTCAAAAACTAAAGTAACTGTTACCACATCAGAAGCAATTTTAGAAGTTTTCTTTCTCATATAAGCTGGTTCACAAGATACTATTACCTGTTTTTATTAATTCTTTAATCAGATCTTCCTTCATCTTGATGTTAATCGTAAGTTCTCTCATTTTTTGTTTAGCTTCAGTAAGTATGCATTCTGAATTCTTTAATTTTTGCAAATTCAATTCTTGACTCTCCTGGAGACAATCAATCTTTAAATCTTAAAAAAAAAAAAAACAACGCAGAAATAAAACTATCTGCTGGTAAAATATTCAACAGAAGTCGAGTTAAAAAAAGAAAAGCAGACACAAAAGCAATTTAGAGGTGGCAGTGGAAGAGACAAAATAGAAGGGAAGGAAAAAGGGGAAAAAATACACAGTAATTGGGACTCTAGCATTCCAGCTTATAGTAAGAGTTTTTATTTTCTTACAAATTAATACGTATATGTATATATTCTTTCATAATATCTCATAGGTTCAGACACACAGTTTCTCATTGCCTTTAACATGAGTTATTTGAGACAGGTGTAAAATTTCCAGATGGATAGAGGGGTGAATTTGTTTCCTATCAACTTCTACTTTTATAGTAATTGGAGAATGCAGACTATACCAGGCTACTCAGAGTGTGGTCTAGCACTGTTTGTTACTGCCTGCACCAGAATGCAAATCAACTATGTCACTAAGCACACTGCTTTAGTTCAGGTGACACTTTTTTCATAGCCAGACTTTCTCAAGGAAGAAACTAGTGTAAGCTCATTTACATTCCAACGTAAGTTTTTTTCCTGGTTGCAGAGCAGTAACGAACAGCTCAAGCATGGCTGCTTGAGTAGCATTTACCTTTATTATTTCCACATTTTTATATTTATTTTAGTTATACTTAAACTTTTGGCTCATAAAGCCACGTATAGGTTCTTAAAGAGATGCTCTACATTTTCAAAGTGTAGCACTTATGTTATTTATATTCCCGATTCCCTTTTTTGTGGGTCAACCACACATTAACCAAGAGAGATGAGTTAATAAAATCTACTACTACCAGCTGGGCACAGTGGCTCATGCCTGTAATCCCAGCACTTTGGGAGGTCAAGGTGTGCAGATCACAAGGTCAGAAGTTCGAGACCAGCCTGGCCAACACAGTGAAACCCCATCTCTACTAAAAACACAAAAATTAGCCGGGTGTGGTGGCACACACCTGTAGTCCCAGCTACTTGGGAGGCTGAGGCAGGAGAATCGCTTGAACCTGGGAGGCGGAGGCTGCAGTGAGCCAACACCGCACCACTGCACTCCAGCCTGGGTGACAGAGAGAGACTCCATCTAAAAAAAAAAACAGTTGTGAAAACTATAGGTGATTTTTTTTTTTTTTTTTTGAGGTAGGGTCTTGCTCTGTTGCCTAGACTAGAGTGCAGCGGTGTGATCTCGGCTCACTATAGCCTCGAACTCCTGGGCTCAAGCGATTCTCCCACCTCAGCCTCCCTCCTGAGTAGGTACGCACCACCACGCTCAGCTAATTTTCTGTAGAGAGACAATCTCATTATGTTGCTCAGGCTGGCCTCAAACTCCTGGCCTTAAGCAATTCTCCCGTTTCAGCCTCTCAACGCACTGGGATTACAGGCATGAGCTACTATATGTGGCTCATAAATGTCTTTTTTTTTTTTTTTTTGAGACAGAGTCTGGCTCTGTCACCCAGGCTGGAGTGCAGTGGCCGGGTCTCAGCTCACTGCAAGCTCCGCCTCCCGGGTTCCCGCCATTCTCTTGCCTCAGCCTCCCGAGTAGCTGGGACTACAGGCACCCGCCACCTTGCCCGGCTAGTTTTTTGTATTTTTTTAGTAGAGACGGGGTTTCACCGTGTTAGCCAGGATGGTTTCGATCTCCTGACCTCGTGATCCACCCGTCTCGGCCTCCCAAAGTGCTGGGATTACAGGCTTGAGCCACCGCGCCCGGCCTCATAAATGTTTTTGATGTTGTTATTGATGCATAAAAATCCTTAGCAGTTGTGTACTAAAACATTACCAGCACCCAGTACACTAACTGGGCTCTAATGCCAAATACATAATTGATGTTAGGCACAAGTCCCAATGAAGGAGTAGATACCTAGTACAATTACTCATACTGTACTTTAACATCATTAGGAATACAAAGCATATCAATTGAGGTCTGAATATAAAAATCCTTATTCTAAGGGAGTAAGCCTATATCTCTAGCCATAATTAATTGATAGAAAATCTTTTTTATTAAGGAGTAAAAGAGGTAAAACAGAGAACATAAAAGAAGTTCTACCAACCAGAAAAGCATTTGTACCAAGTTCTGGTCTTTGAGAATTCCCGGATGTTTCTTAAACTATCAACTGAGGAAAAAGATAAGTGTCCTATAACCATTAGGTCTACATTATTTAAGAAAATCTATGTACCTTCATTCTCCAAATTTGACTTTTGTGTTTCATCCTGAGTATCATTCAGTTCAACAAGGGAACAAACAGAGTCTGGCTTCTGAATCCATGAACGACTTCTACATCTTAAAAAAAAAAATCAGAAAGTTAACTTATTTGTTAGCGTTTTCTAATCTGCCCTCAAATTAGTTTCCCCAGAAAGTGACAGTAATGTTAAAAAATTATTAATTACATTTAAAAACAGAATGCGGCCGGGCGCGGTGGCTCAAGCCTGTAATCCCAGCACTTTGGGAGGCCGAGACGGGCGGATCACAAGGTCAGGAGAT
>NW_016805422.1:3028923-3034557 GCF_001698545.2 Rhinopithecus bieti
AAAAAAAAAAAAAAAAAAAAAAAAAAAAAAAAAAAAAAAAAAAAAAAAAAAAAAAAAAACAGAATGCTACTAATATTGCTTAAAATAAAAGGATGCCCCCCCACCCATGTTGAATCAGTAGAAAAGTCATGTTTGTTGCCACTGTGGCAGCAGAATAAGGAAATCCAAAAAAAAAAAAAAAAATTCCCTCTGAAAATTATAATCTAATTACTATAACAGCTCTAAAAGCAAAATTATTTTTCAGTTATAAGACTGATGACTTGTGTTCAAATACTATTTTCATAACACATTAGATGATAGTACATTTAGCAAAAGTTACCTACTCTTATATTAAACATAAACGATACACTCCAATGGAAAAAACCTACACTTCTATATTTATTGCAGCATATAATTCTAAATATTTATTAAATCAGTGTATATTTAACATACCTAGTTCCAGATTTCTCTTGGCCTTCCGATTCTTCATCATCACTGTTATCAGAAAATTGGCAGTGGAGGACCTCATCTTGTTCTTCTATGTGATCCAACAGTATCCGACTTCGTGTTCGAAACCCAGCAAATATTCGATCCAGAGAATACACAGGTGGACTTGTGTGGACCTTCCAAGTGATTCCCCCACCCAACAACAAACAAAGTGATATTTTAAAAGTCTAATTTTATCCTATTATTCTCAATGCTGTTAAAGGAGTTATTAGATTGGCACTCTTAAAATAGCCAATCACTGGAAAATGCTCCCCTCAAACAAAGGTCAAAATTAATTTAATGATACTTTGTGCCTCACAGACAAATACTTCTTTCAGAATATACACAGCTCCTTCTCTTCTGGACAACCCTTCTATCTTCACTTATGGAAAATAGTATTCAAAAATGAAACGAAAAGCACGCATGGAAAACATTCCAGCTCTTAAACACAGCACAGACACACCCCAACAAATGTGCCCGCTTCCCATCTTCCCAGTTCAGAACACCTGGAGAACTGTGGTGCTCCAATCCAAATCCCACCACAGGAAGAAACCCAGAGCCATCTCCACTCCCTCTGCCAGGGCAGTATTCCTAATTTGAATACCACAATGTATATACTTATTCTTTATATATGGTGGTTAGGTATAGCTGAATTAAGGCTCTAGGAAAAATATTTAATATATGTCATATGACAAATAAAATTGTATGGCTAGCCTGGGAATTTTCTATAGTATAACATTCTTCTATTGGAAATGCACTTTAAATACTCAAAAAAAAAAAAATGACCTTGGAAAAAAAAACCATAAATTAGAGATTGCCTTTATACCTTTGTTCTGGTTTCTATTACAAAATATTTCCTTTTCATCACCTCTGTAACCAAACCTCGAGATGACTTCTCACAAAAGGCAATAAAATCTTAGAGGAGACAGTCCATTTATCAATATAAATTATTATAAGCCATTAAAATTGTAACATATAGTGGAATATGAGTATCACACGGTGTTTAGGATTCAATCACTTGACAATAGGCCCCCGTCATGTATTCTCTCCTAAAAAATCCTACCTGATTCTGAAAATCATCTTATATCTGATTTTTGTGCTTCTGCTGTCAGTCACCTAATTAGATCATCTGTCATATCGGCATCATGATAGACAGGAGTAAAGTTTTTCAGGTGGCCTCCCAATGGGAAATGAGGGAGGGGAATTATTTAAGGAAGAACCAACTCAACAAGTATTGATCTAATGAGTACAACATACTAGACATGGCTATTTTATCCCATAACTGGCAGGCATCTAGTTTTCTCTTCTGAGAGTGTGGGAATTATTTAAGGAGCAAATAATAGGCCGGGCGCGGTGGCTCAAGCCTGTAATCCCAGCACAGCACTTTGGGTAGGCCCTGAGACGGGCGCATCAGCTAAGGTCAGGAGATCGAGACCACGCCTGGCTAACCCGGTGAAACCGCCGTCTCTACCAAAGAATTATCAAAAAACTAGCGCAGGGCGATCGAGGCGGGCCGCCCCTGTAGTCGCCAAGCTACTTTGGGAGGCCTGAGGCAGGAGAATGGTGCAAACCCGGGAGGTCCGGAGGGCTTGCAGTGAGCTGAGATCGCGGCCACCGCACTCCAGCCATGGGCGACAGAGCCAGAACTGCTGTCATCAAAAAAAAAAAAAAAAAAAAAAAGGAGCAAATAATAAAACCTTTCTGTTCGAGTCAAACTTCATTCTCTGGGATTGTAATTTCCTTTTAAAATTTCTTTTTACAAAGAAAACCAAATGTCCAGAGCTATTATAGTATTCATACCACCCAAGGCTGCTATTATAGTATTCATACCACCCAAGGTTGCCTGATGCAAAGTCCATGGCACTGCTCATATATCACTTGCCTTTCATTTCTTATCCCTCTGACTGTAACAACCAGAAGGATCTCACGTAAACAAATCATTTCCCTTCATAAAATGAGGAAATAGAAAGCAGAATTCATGAACCTGCTAAACCAAAACTCATGAATCTGCTAATCAAGTCTTTTCCATAATAGAGACTCCTTAATTCTTAAAACTGTGTGTATATATTTACCAACCACACAAACTAAAATTCATATTGATATTTATACTGTCTTGATTTTGTCTACTTGGTAAGACTGAATAACATATAAATATTATTTCAAAAATAATGACAGACCAAATAAGTTGAAATAAATACCATCTAACATCTCAACTTTGTTTGGTTAAAGGAAGAAATAAATTCATGTAGATATTAAACTTGGTCATGTCTGAAGATATCATGGCAAAGGATACCTTTTTCACATTGATGAGGTATAGACATTATCGCCATCCAACTATTCCCTCCAAATGTAACTATGTATTCTCTTGTTTATTAGTTTCTTTTATTAGAAAGAAGTATGCTTAAGAGAAAAAGAAAGTATACACAAAATTCCATAAAACCTAATAAAAAAAAATCTGCTGAGACTGTACAAATACACTGTGATATTATAGCTAAAAATTTTTTAATCTCAAAATAAGAAAAAGATTAATGCTTGGACTTTACCTTCCTGGAATCTTGTCTTGATGGGATATAAATATAATGCCCCAAACGAGTATCAAATGGTACAGTATATGGTCTCTTTTCGGGGATCCTGGCATCTGGCCCATCTCCACAATTTTCTTTAGCTGAAGAAGTCACTGACAGGTTAAGTTTTGTTAGTTCTTCACTCAGTTGATCCACAAGAAGCTGTTGTTCTATTATTTTTTCATTCTTTGTAGAAAAGAGGTGAAAATATTTAAAATACAGCACTTCAGTACATTTAGATTATGATTAAAAATGAATTTTACATTGACCAAATCACAACTATTTTAATAATACAGTCAATTCTCATTTATCCAGAGACTAGCCTTCTGGTGTTCACAAGTAATTGTGGTAAAACCTTTTTAATAGTAAGGAGCAACAAACACAGCCAAACAAGTTAAATACTCAAAGATAACTCCCCATCCACTGTGACTGGTTGCTTTGCTAACCTGAAGCACTTTGATTAGCTATCTTTATTAAAGCATGGACTTTCTAAGTGAAATCCAAGAAGTAAAAGAAACAAAAAAGTTGAAAAGTGGAGAAAGAATTGTAGAGTTTGCAGCAAAGGAGGCAGAAGGAGGTAACAAGAGCAGGAAGTGAAAGCCTCAGTGAAAAAGGAAGCCAAAAGCACAGAGATAGAAGATAGCCAACTGACAGTCCTGAGAGGAAGAAGAAATTGGAAATCAAAGGCAGAACAAATTGTATATCACGAATGTGTGTGTGTGTGTTTGTGTGTATATGTGGTTTAGTTTTGTGTATCCTCTAAAGAAAATTTTTGAAGTGTATCAAATCCAGAAAGCTCTAATGTCAATCTTTGTTTTACAAGCACAAATTTATGTAAATAAGCAACAGTCATTCATCTTAATACTTCACATGCACTACAATATTTAAATAGAAAAAAAACCCTTACATTTTCATTGTATAAATGCTAAGTAATAAAAATGCAACCTTACTTAAAAATCATATATTCAGATACTTAAAATATACAACATCAATGGCATACAAATTGGAAAGGATTCAATGGAGTTCTTACATTGTCTGGGAAAAGGATAAAAGTACCAGTTAATATTAGAGTGCACGTTATACTCTCTAGGATAACCACTAAAAAAAGAGTAAAACTATAACTTCTAAGTTAGTGGAGAAAACAACAGAAAAGGAAAAAATAACCAATGATTCAAAAGAGGGAAAAAGGAACACAGAGGAGGAAGGATAAATAAAAGGCACAATGGTGGATTTTTACCAAAACAGTAATTATGTTAAATTAATAAATGAATTAAATAATGAAATTAAAAGATAAAGATTATCAGAAAGGATTTTAAAATTATCTAACCATATGGTGCTTACAAGAAACATACCTAAAATAGACACAGAAAGATTAAAAATAAGATAGAAAAAGAGATACCATGTAAATACTAATCAAAAGAAATCTGGTGTAGCTGTAGTAATGTCAAGGTAGACTTTAAGGCAAAACTCATTAGAAGAGATAAGAAGAGGTAAAAAGGATTAAAAGAGCAATTCACCAGGATGGTATAACAATTCTACATTTGTATGCACTTAATAACACAGCTTCAATATTTATAATGCAAAGACTATCAGCACTTCATGAAGAAATAAGACAAATCCAAAGTTATAGTAGGGCTGGGCACAGTGGCTCACACCTGTAATCCCAGCATGTTGGGAGGCCAAGGCCAGTAGATCACTTGAGCCCAAGAGTTTGAGAGCAGCCTGGATGACATGGCGAAGAACCCCTTCTCTACAAAGAATACAAAAATTAGCAGGGCATTGTGGTATGCACCTGTGGTCCCAGCTACTCAGGAGGCTCAAGGAGGATTGCTTGAGCTCAGGAGGTTGCGGCTGCAGTGACTCATGATCGCGCCACTGTGCCCCAGCCTGGGTGACAGAGTGGAGATCTGTCATAGTGGGAGATTTCAACATCACTTTATAAATTACTGATAAAACAAAAAGCCTTCAAAGGTGAGTACAAAATGTAGATTTGAATAATAGGATTAATAGTACCCAATGATTGCAGAATGCATATACTTCTCAAGTACCTCTGTAACATTTAGAAAAATTTGCCTTATTCTGAGCCAAAAAGCGAGTTTCAATACGTTCAAAGGACTGAAATCAGAGATAGTATGTTATCTGATCACAATGCAATAAAATTGATAAAACAAAATAAATCCTCTATGTCCTATAAATAAAATAACTATGTTATTCACAAGTCAAAAAAAAAGTCACAATGAAAATTAGGAAACATTTTGAGCTCAATGTGGAGGGCAAGTCAAGATGAACTTAGAAATATATAATGTTAGGCCGGGCGCGGTGACTCAAGCCTGTAATCCCAGCACTTTGGGAGGCTGAGATGGGCGGATCACAAGGTCAGGAGATTGAGACCATCCTGGCTAACACGGTGAAACCCCGTCTCTACTAAAAAACACAAAAATTAGCTGGGCGCGGTGGCGGGCACCTGTTAGTCCCAGCTACTCGGGAGGCTGAGGCAGGAGAATGGCGTAAACCCGGGAGGCGCAGCTTGCAGTGAGCTGAGATCTGGCCACTGCACTCCAGCCTGGGTGACAGAGCGAGACTCCGTCTCAAAAAAAAAAAAAAA
>NW_016805422.1:3034954-3037382 GCF_001698545.2 Rhinopithecus bieti
AAAAAAAAAAAAAAAAAAAAAAAAAAACAACAAAAAAGAAATATATAATGTTAAATGCACATGTCAAAGAAGAGAAGCTAAAAATTAATATACTAAATATTCATCCAAAGATGTTAAAAAGATAGCAGAAGGTTACCCCAAAAGTAGAAGGAATTAAATAATAAAGGGCAGAAATTAGTGAAATAGTGAACAAACTAATGAAATAATGAACAAACATACACTAGTGAGGATTAACAAAGCCAAAAATTGTCTCTTGAAGAGACTAATGAATTGGTAATTTTACTAGTGAAACTGCAAGAAAAAAAAGTGAGAGAAGGCACAAATAATCAGGAATGCAAAAGGGGACATGTGACTACACAGCTAAAGATAGTAACAAATAAAAGACTATCATAAACAAACTTATGCCAATACATTCAAAAATTAGATACAATGGTCAAATTCCTAGAAAAATAAACCTTATCAAAACTGGAGGAAAAGAAAATACTAAAATGATTTAATTCATAAAACATACCCCAAAGAAAATTTCAAGTCCCAAATGCTTCCCAGGCTAATCCAACCAAACATTTAAGAAAGAAATAATACCAATTTTTCACACACCCTTCCAGGTATAGGGGGACATTAAATAATCCATATTATGAGGCCAGCATAACTTGTTATAATATCTGACAAGAATATTATGAGAAAGAAAAATATAGGACAAGCTCACTGACAAATATAAACATCACACTAGCAAACAAAATCTAGGTCAATCATGCAGAAGAGTTTACATAGCAGACCCGACTGCTATCTTCTAGAAGACCTGCTATGAGGTTGTCAGATGTCTGAGAACTTGGATTTTGGGAGTGTTCCTAAACGCTCTGGTAATACTGACTCACTGTGCTCAACTATTTGCACAATTAATGTGGTTTATGCTGCACCCCTGCTTTTCTTCAGGTAGTCTGGGACTTTGGTTCATGCTAGGCAAAGGGTGCCTTCACGACCCACCCATCCTCAATATAACCCATAGGCACCAAGTCTACTTAGTTTCCCTGGCAGATAACATTTTATAGGTGTTGTCACCACTCATTGCTGGGCAATTAAGTACATCCTCAGTGACTCTGCTGAGAGACAAGTCTCGGAAGCTTGTGCCTGGTTTCCTCCAGACTTTGTTCCATGTGTCTTTTTTCTTTGCTGATCTTGCTCTGCATCTTTTCACTGTAATAAGTCCTAGCCAGGAGAATGAATACATATTGAGTTCTCCTAGTATGTCATCCAACGTGAGGGTGGTTTTGGGGAATCTTCAATACAATAGTACATCACAACATCAACAACAAAAGGGTTTATTCCAGGAATAAAAGATTGGTTAAAAATCAGATCAATCAGTGTAATTCACCATATTAGCAGAATAAGAAAGAAAATCATATGATAAAGAAAATCACTTGATAAAATCAATATCCATTCATAATAAAAATTCTCAGTAATTTCCTTAGTTTGGGAAACGGTAAATTAAAAATACCTATAGAAAATATAATACTTCAGAGTGAAAGTTTGAGCTTTTCCTCTATCATTGGAAACAAGACAAGGATGCCTTTTTTTTTTTTTGAGACAGTCTTGCACTGTCGCCCAGGCTAGAGTGCAGTGGCACAATCTCAGCTCACTGCAAGCTCCGCCTCCTGGGTTCACGCCATTCTCCTGCCTCAGCCTCCCGAGCAGGTGGGACTACAGGTGCCTGCCACCATGACCGGCTAATTTTATTTGTATTTTTTAGCAGAGATGGGTTTTCACCCTGTTAGCCAGGATGGTCTCGATCTCCTGACTTCATGATCCGCCTGCCTCAGCCTCCCAAAGTGCTGGGATTACAGGCGTGAGCCACAGGGCCCAGCCAAGACAAGGATGCCTTCTATCACCACTTGTATTCAACACTGCATTGGAGATCCCAGCAAATACAAGAAGGTATTTTTATAACAACTTTATTGGGGGGGGCGGAGCAAGATGGCCGAATAGGAACAGCTCCAGTCTCCAACTCCCAGCGCGAGCGACACAGAAGACCGGTGATTTCTGCATTTTCAACTGAGGTACTGGGGTCATCTCACTAGGGAGTGCCGGACAATCGGTGCTGGTCAGCTGCTGCAGCCTGACCAGCGAGAGCTGAAGCAGGGCGAGGCATCGCCTCACCTGGGAAGCGCAAGGGGAAGGGAATCCCTTTTCCTAGCCAGGGGAACTGAGACACACAACACCTGGAAAATCGGGTAACTCCCACCCCAATACTGCGCTTTAAGCAAACGGGCACACCAGAAGAATATATCCCTCACCTGGCCGGGGGGGTCCCCCCCCCAGGGAGCCTCCCTCATTGCTAACACAGCAGTCTGTGGCGATCTAACCGCAAGGCAGCAGCGAGGCTGGGGGAGGGGTGCCCGCCATTGCTGAGGCTTAAGTAGGTAAACAAAGC
>NW_016805422.1:3040586-3065894 GCF_001698545.2 Rhinopithecus bieti
GCAGCACGCCAACATGGCATAAATATACATATGTAACAAACCTGCACGTTTTGCACATGTACCCTAGAACTTAAAGTATAATAAAAATAAAAATAAAAAAATAAACTTTATTGAGACAAAATTCACATACTATAGAAACCAACTATTTAAAGTATACAATATAGAAGATATAGAAGAAGAAAAAGATATAGAAGGTAAAAGGATTATAAAGGAAGAAATGAAACTTTTATTATTTGCAGATGACATAATTATAAATGAAAATCCAAAAGAATTTACAGATTTAGGATTAAAAAGTGAGTATAGGCCGGGTGCGGTGGCTAACGCCTGTAATCCCAGCACTTTGGGAGGCCGAGGTAGTTAGATCATTTGAGGTCAGGAGTTCGAGACCAGACTGACTGACATGGTTGAAACCCTGTCTCTACTAAAAATACAAAAAAATTAGCCAGGCATGGTGGTGCATGCCTGTAATCCCAGCTACTCAGGAGGCTGAGGCAGGAGAAGCACTTGAACCCAGGAGGCAGAGGTTGCAGTGAGCCGAGATCATGCCACTGCACTCCAGCCTGGGCGACAGAGTAAAATTCTGTCTCAAAAAAAAAAAAAAGAAAGTTTATAGCCAGGCGTGGTGGCAGGTGCCTGTAATCCCAGCTACGCAGGAAACTGAAGCAGGAGAATCGCTTGAGTCCGGGAGGCAGAGGTTGTAGTGAGCGGAGACCGTGCCACTGCACCCCATCCTGGGTGACACAGTGAGACTCCGTCTCAAAAAAAAAAAAAGAAAGAAAAAAAAAGAAATTACTTCCAAATGTTTGGATCCTTTCCATTTATCTTGGGAATTTTGAAGGTTCCCCACCTGATGGTAACTGTAGGCACTCCGGATCAAAAACTGAGTTTAGTCAGGTTGCTGGATATATAAGGTATTAATATCTAAAAATTAGTACAGTTCCACATACCAACAATTAGGGAATTTGAAAATAAAATTTTTTAAAGATTCTATTTATAGTGACAGAAAAAAAATCAAGTACCTACAAAGAAATCTATAAATTATTTGCAATATTTCTGCACAAAAAATGTAGGCCATTACTGAGAAAAACCAAAGGAAATCTAAGTAAACAGAGAACTATACCATGCTTATGGATTAGGAGACTCAATCAAAACATGTTCATTAATTCTAAACAGATACAAAAATGTAATTCAATGTTAATTAGTTAATTAATGTTAACCAACTTGATTGAATCTTTCTGTAATGTATACATACATCGAAACATTACACTGTATCCCAGAAACATACAAAATTATTATTTGACCATGACAAATAAATAAATGAAAATAGCATACTAAGTGAAAGAAGTCACACACAAAGGCCACTTACTGTATGATTCCAGTTATATGAAATGTTTAGAATAGGCAAATCCATAGAAGTAGAAAGTAAAGTGGTTTTTGCCAGGGGCTGAGGAAAGGAGGAAAATGAGGAGTGACTGCTAATGGATACAATATTTTCATTTTGGGTGATAAAAATATTCTAAAATTAGACAGTGTGTGGTTAGACAACTCTGTAAATACATTTAAAAATCACTGAATTGTGTATTTGAAGGGCTGAATTCTATAGTATGTGAATTATATCTCAATAAAGTAGTTATTTAAAAAAGTTTAAAAATTCAAATAAAACTTTTTTTTTTTTTTTTTTTTTTTTTTTGAGAGAGTCTCGCTCTGTTCGCCAGCCTGGAGGTTGCAGTGGCCGGATCTCAGCTCACTGCAAGCTCCGACCTTCATGGGTTCACGCCATTACTCACTGGCCTCTCAGCCTCCCAAGTAGCTGGGACTACAGGCGCCACCACCACGCCAGCTAGTTTTTTGTATTTTTTTTTTTTAGTAGGACGGGGTTTCACCGTGTTAGCCAGGATGGCTTGTAGTCTCTATCTCCGTGACCCCCGTGATCCGCCCGTCTCGGCCTCCCAGCAGTGCTGGGATTACAGGCTGAGCGCACCGCGCCGGCCTTCAAATAAGAATTTTATATGGGACCAACCAAGACATCTGGGGAGTAGGGAGGGAAGAGAGAACAGCGGCAGAAGGCCCTTGACTCTACAAATATCTAGACTTATTATAAACCTACAATTAAATAAGATTGTGATCTTGGCTCAAGGATATACACAATCAACCAACAGAATAGAAGGCCAAGAAATAGACAAGAGATTCATGCACAAATAGACCGATGATTTATGATAAAGATAGCATTCAAAAACAGTTGCGAAAGATGGTTTCCAATAAATGATGCTAGGGGTACAAACTGGAGTTCATCTATATGTTTAAAAAATGAAATTTGATCTTACTTTATTCCACACACAGAATCAATTCCTGGAGGACTATACAGCTAATGTGGAAGGCCAAAAACAATAAAGCTTCTGGGGAAGATAATACAAGAAAGTATCCTCAGAGGAGACAATTGGGGAAGGAAAAACTTATTAAATAGATTGAACAAATATCATTAAGCATAAAGAAAAAGATTGATGAATTTGATTGACAAGCAAGACTCTTCGGCCGGGCGCGGTGGCTCAAGCCTGTAATCCCAGCACTTTGGGAGGCCGAGACGGGGCGGATCACGAGGTCAGGGAGGATCAAGACAATCCTGGCTAACACTGTGAAACCCCTTCTCTACTAAAAAAATACAAAAACCTAGCCAGGCGACCGGGTGGCGGGTAGCCTGTAGTCCCCAGCCTACTCGGGAGGCTGAGGCAGGAGAATGGCCGTCCAACCCGGGAGGCGGGAGCTGTGTAGCGAGCTGAGATCCCGCCACTGCACTCCACCCCGGCAACAGGAGCGAGACTCCATCTCAAAAAAAAAAAAAAAAAAAAAAAAACTCTTCATCAAAGATACCACTGAGAGTAAAAGGCAAGCCACAGAAAAATTATTTGCAATCATAGAAGTGACAAAGCACCCATACCCAGAATATACAACAAACTTCTACAAATTAATCTAGAAGATAGGTAACTCAGTAGAAAAACAAGCAAGAGACTTGAATGAATACTTCACAAAAGAGGATATCCAAATAGCCAAAAATATATGAATAAAATGCTCAACCTCACTAGTCATCAGGGAAATGCAAACTAAAGCCACAATAAAATACTACATACCTACCAGATTGGCTGAGATTTAAAAATTAATAACAAATGTTGAAAAGCATATGGAACAGTGGGAATGCTCACATAGTGCTGGGTGGGAGTGTAAAATGGAAAACAATCTGGTATTACCTACAAAAGTTGAAGATATACCTACCCTATGGCCTAGCAATTCAACTCCTAGGCACAAATCTCAAATAAATGTATGTGCATGTGCATTGAGAGACACTGAAAATTCACAAGAAAATTTCACAGAAAACCACAAATGTCCATCAAACAGTAGAACAGAAAATAAATTGTGGTATAGTCATACAATAAAATCCTATGTAGCTATAAAACTAAACAAACCACAGCCACACATTACAGATAAAATATTAGAATTTACAGAAAAAATATTACAATTAAAAAGTGGATGAATTATAATAATGTTCAACAAAGCAGCCAGATACTGAATATGCTATACTGAATAAATTAATAAAAATTCCAAAACCTAAACTGGAGTGTTGAAGGATACATATTTAGATAGTAAAACCATAAGAAAAGCAAAGAAATGATTACCATGCAAGTCAAGAGAGTGGTTCCCTTTGAGGAAGAGGCACTAAGAATTTTGAGGTGCTGGCAGTTAGCAATTTCTTGACCTGGTGGTGGTTACCCAGCTGTTCTCTTTGTGATAAATCACTGATTAATACATATTGTTTTGTATATACTTTAGTTTTATGTTTTTAAATTATTATACAATTAGGGCCAGGCATGGTGGCTCATGCCTGCAATCAATCTCAGCACTTGGGAAGCTGAGGTGGTACGATCACTGAGCCCAGGAGTTCGAGACCAGCTTGAGCAACACAGTGAGACCCCATCTCCATAAAAAAATCGGAAAATTAGCTGGGCATGGTGGCATGCACCTGTGGTTGCAGCTACTCAGGAGGCTGAGGCGGGAGGATCACTTCAGCCCGGAAGGTCGAGGCTGCAGTGAGCTGTGATTGTGCCAGTGCACACCAGCCTGAGCAACAGAATGAGATCCTGTCTCAAAACAATAACAACAACAAACAACAACAAAATACAATTAGAAGGGTTAAATAAGAAAACAAAAATCAAACAACATGAAAATCAAAATCTGATGTGTGCTGGATTAGATTATTTCTCTGGGCATTAGTTATTCCCTGATAGGAATAACTGATGATAGGAAACTAAAGGCTTTAAATGATATTAACTATTTGGGGTGATGGGAGAAGTCACAGCCAGGGAGTACAATATTTAGAGGCATGCTATGTTATACTGTAGACATATCCATGTTAGTATAATAGGAAAGTTAAGATAGAAAATTTGAAAGATGTTTAACCAAAGTTAAAAAGCAAATCACTCACGAGGTATAAGAGGATAATTTAATACATTTCAAAGTTTAAATTACGTATTTACCTTCCAACTCCTAACAATATTGCATTTCCTAATACCTTGGCAAACAACAGGAAGGAAAAGTATGGAAAAAATAACCATGATATGATTTATAAATTAATTTCCTGGGTATTATCTTTATATTTCTAAAACCAAAGTCAAGCTAACAATAAAAATGTTTCCATTTAAGCAGATTTAAGGGAAAACTAATAATTCTTTCAGGTGCCTATGTTCAGAACTCTTCAAATGAACATCCTCTTTTTAAGTTCCCATTTATCATTTAAAATGCTATTGTGTTTAGTTAGGTACTATTTCAAGAAAATCTACAGAGTTAGATGCATTAAGAAACTCTACCTGCAATCTATTCACTTTTTGTGCTTCTTTCAAAGATACAGCATGCCCTTTGTTTTCCTGTACCATCATCTGCACCTGATTCTTCAGTTCCTTCACCTCCAGTTCCTTCTGACTAAATACTACTTCATCAGCAGCAAGCGCACACTAGTGGGGAAAGGAGGCACAAGTGACATTCACCACTGAAAATAATCAAGAAACCTCATATGATAACACAAAATGGTGATTAGATTATAGCTTGATGATGTCTCATGAATTTTTTTTTTTCATTTTCAACTTTTTCTGATTTCTTTCTAAGGAAGGCAGAGTTGAGAGAACCTATCATTGCTATAACATAGGAATTCATTACCATGAAGACAGAAGATTTTCCTGATTTTCCTTCCTGTATATAAAACTAGTTGTTTTGGTTCTAGAGTACCTTCACTAAGATTTTTACAAGTTTGCTAGAACTACTATGAGATTTTAATGTGGATCACTCAAAGAGCTCACATTTTCCAAACTGACATATAGGGTTATAAGAATACATCTGGGCATTTGAATGAAGCAGATTTGCTGATTTTGTACACTTTAATCATGAAGAGATATATTCTGAAGATGTCGAAAATGATTAAACAGTTTTACTTCTTGGTTTCTAGTAAATTTGCCTATTTTAAGAACACTTGGGATATGTAAACAATGAAGCAGTTTTTAAATTAAATAAACAGAAAATTATTTGTCAAGAGCCTCATTCCACATGTTGGCTTGGCATTTTAAAAATCTCACTAAATAAGATGTTGGCATGGATGCGGTGATCAGGGAACACTTCTACACTGCTAGTGGGAATATAAACTAGTACAGCCACTATGAAAGACAGTGTGGAGATTCCTTGAAGAACTAAAAGTAGACCTACCATTTGGTCCAGCAATACCACTACTGGGTATCTACCCAGAAGAACAGAAGTCATTATACAAAAAAGATACTTGTACGCGCATGTTTATAGCAGCACAATTCGCAATTGCAAAATTGTGGAACCAACCCAAATGCCCATCAATCAATGAATGGATAAAGAAACTGTGATATATGTATGTATCTGAGAGTAAAAGGCAAGCCACAGAAAAATTATTTGCAATCATATAAGTGACAAAGCACTCATACCCAGAATATACAACAAACTTCTACAAATTAATCTAGAAGGCAGGTAACTCAAGAAAAACAAGCAAGAGACTTGAATGAGTACTTCACAAAGGAGGATATCCAAATAGCCAAAAATATATGAAAAAAATGCTCAACCTCACTAGTCATTGGGGAAATGCAAACTAAAGCCACAATAAAATGTGGCTTTCCTGGCAACAACAGCGAAACTCTGTCTCAAAAAAGAAAAAAAAAAAAAAGAGCATTTATCTGTTCAATGTATTTGTGTTCATGTACTTTTTCTGTGTTCAAAACTTGGAATAAAAAGGGCAATAAAGTCCCTTAAGAGATACTTTAGGCCGGGCGCGGTGGCTCAAACCTGTAATCCCAGCACTTTGGGAGGCCGAGACGGGCGGATCACAAGGTCAGGAGATCGAGACTATCCTGGCTAACATGGTGAAACCCCGTCTCTACTAAAAAAACATACAAAAAACTAGCCGGGCGAGGTGGCGGGCGCCTGTAGTCCCAGCTACTCAGGAGGCTGAGGCAGGAGAATGGCGTCAACCCGGGAGGCGGAGCTTGCAATGAGCTGAGATCCGGCCTCTGCACTCCAGCCCGGGCGACAGAGCGAGACTCCGTCTCAAAAAAAAAAAAAAAGAAAAAAAAAAAAAAGAGATACTTTAAGAGATACTTATGAGCAGGTAGAATGTTCCAAACATTGACTTATGGTGAAAAATCAAGGTTGCAACACTATCTGGCAGCTTCTAAAAATAAGATGGTAACTTCAAAATGACACTTATCTTCCCTAGCAACAATCCAGCTGTTACTCCATCTGCAAGACGGCCCACGATCTTACCTTGGCTAAGAATTTTTAAAATATGTACTGACCTGCTTGCCTGATAGGCTCAAGGATAACAGGGATTGAGAAAAGGATATCCTTGCTTGTCGCACAGACCTGCTGCTCACCTTGCCCAGCAATCCCCCTAAGCAGCTGAGTTTACCAAGCTGCCTTCACAGTAACCCCTGGGATGTAACCCTACCTACAACTACTGAGTCCAATCCCTTAGCTACCACTGATGTATATCCTAGGCACAGGCAGGTGAAAAATAAATGAGAGGTATATATAGTAATAAGCTAACATACATTGAGTCTTAGAACAGGCCAGGCATCCTCACTGCTTTATGGGAACAAATGCTTTAATATTCGCACAACCCTATAAAGTGGGTATTACTGTTTCCATTTTACAGATGGGGAAACTGAAGCACAAAGGTCAACTATTTGCCCCAGGTCATACAGCTAGTAAGCAAAGGAGGCAGGATTCAAACTTAGGGAGTTTGGTATCCATATTCTTAACCAGTATGTTATTCTGCCTGTCATAGAAGAACAGAAAAGAAAGTTTTAAAAATGATTTTCTAGTCAGGTGCAGTGGCACACACCTGTAGTCCCAAGATACTCATGAGGCTGAGGTGAAAAGCTATGTCCCGAGTAGCTGGGACTACAGATGCATGCCACCACACCCAGCTAATTTTTCTTTTTTTAAAAAATGTTTGTAAAGATAGGGTCTCACTCTGTTGCCCAAGCTGGTCTCGAATTGCTGGGCTCATACGATCCACCCACTTTGGCTTTCCAAAGTGCTGGGAATACAGGTGTAAGCCACCATGGTGGCCAAAACAATTTTTTAAAGAGATATATGCCGGGCACAGTACCTCATGCCTGTATCCCAGGACTTTGGGAAGCAGAGGCAGGCAGATAACTTGAGGTTAGGAGTTTGAGACCAGCCTGGCCAACATGGTGAAACACCGTCTCTACTAAAAATACAAAATATAGCTAGGCATGGTGGCAGTGCTTGTAATCCCAGCTGCTCAGGAGGCTGAGGCAGGAGAATCCCTTGAACCCGGGAGGCGGAAGTTGGGCTACATGGCAAGATCCTGTCTCTACAAAAAATACAAAAATTAGCCTTGTGGCCGGGCGTGGTAGCTCACGCCTGTAATCCCAGCACTTTGGGAGGCCAAGGCAGGCAGATCACCTGAGGTCGGGAGTTCGAGACCAGCGCGGCTAACATGGAGAAACCCCGTATCTACTAAAAATACAAAAAATTAGCCTGGCATGGTGGCGCATGCCTGTAATTCCAGCTACTCGGGAAGCTGAGGCAGGAGAATCGCTTGAACCCAGGAGGCGGAGGTTGAGGTAAGCTGAGATCACGCCCTTGCACTCCAACCTGGGCAACAAGAACAAAACTCTGTCTCAAAAAAAAAAAAAAAAAAAAAAATTAGCCTTGCATGGTGGCCTGTGCTCCCAGCTACTCGGGAGGCTGAGGTGGAAGGACTGCTTGAGCCCTGGACGTCAAGGCTGCAGTGAGCCATGATCATGCCACTGCACTCCAACCTCAGTGACACAGGGAGACCCTGTCTCCAAAAAAAAAAGAAAGAAAAAGAAACCCATTTGCTTTTTGCAATCTACTATTTCCCAAGATAATCTGATCATGGTACTTTTTTCAACAAAACTATTAATATCTTTAGGATGTAATAATCTAGAGAATATAATCGAGGGCAAACTTAAATGTATTTTCCAACACGTGGAAAGAGGAACTTACTACCTTCCCTACCCCCAAGCAATCGGTTTGCTGGGCTTCCAGTTTCAGCCACCTTAGAAGCATGACAGAAAAGTGCTTCCTATTACCACCTCCTATATATGTCCCAACATTCAAGCTTCCAATTACCAGTACTTCCTGTTCCACCAGTTTCTTATACTAATGAGGAACGGCCTACTCTACCTAGGCAGAATTATTACGTTTCAGAAAAAAAAAAAAAAAAAAAATTAAAAAAATGATGTAAAAGTATTACCTTACATGTTTCTATGTTATTATTTATTTATTCATTTATTTTTAGAGACAGGGTCTCACTCTGCCCCCAGGCTGGAGTGCAGTGGTGCAATCACAGCTCACTGCAGCCTTGAACTCCTGGGCTCAAGTAATCCTCCCACCTAAGTCTCCCGAGTAGGTGGGACCACAGGCATGTGCCACCATGCCTGACTAGTTTTTTCATTTTTTGTAGAGACAGGGGTCTCATTTTGTTTCCCAGACTAGTCTCAAACTCCTGGGCTCATAACGACCCTCCAGCCTCAGTCTCCCAAAGTGCTGTGATTACCGGCATGAGCCACTGTGCTGACTGAGACTAGGACATTAATGTAACAAGATAGTTTCAAATCTCCTATTTCAAGTAACGAGAAATTTCCGCTTGTTGAGTTTGGTGTAATAGGAAAGAACATCCACAATTATGTGAAAATTCAGTGAAATACTCCTCCTGGCCGGGCGCGGTGGCTCACGCTTGTAATCCCAGCACTTTGGGAGGCCGAAGTGGGCGGATCACGAGATCAGGAGATCGAAACCACGGTGAAACCCCGTCTCTACTAAAAATACAAAAAATTAGCCGGGCGCTGTGGCGGGTGCCTGTAGTCCCAGCTACTCAGGAGGCTGAGGCAGGAGAATGGCGTGAACCCGGGAGGCGGAGCTTGCAGTGAGCGGAGGTCGAGATCGCGCCACTGCACTCCAGCCTGGGCTACAGAGCCAGACTCTGTCTCAAAAAAACAACAACAACAACAACAAAAAAAAAACTCCTCCCTTCAAACTATACAACTATGAGGCTGAATTTTCTTCACAAACTTCAACCAAAACAACATATTGCAACAAACTGAATACTGAAGCAGATACGAAAATCCAACTGTCTGTTAGACCAGATGTTAAAGACATTTGCAAAAATGTAAAGGAATTCTACTCTTATTAAAATTTTTGTGTGTGTTGGCTGGGTACAGTGGCTCACACCTGTAATCCCAGAACTCTGGTAGGCCAAGGCGGGCAGATCATGAGGTCAAGAGATGGAGACCATCCTGGCCAACATGGTGAAACCTCGTCTCTACTAAAAATACAAAAATTAGCTGGGCATGGTGGCGTGCGCCTGTAGTCCTGGCTACTTGGGTGGCTGAGGCAGGAGAATCACTTCAACCTGGGAGGCAGAGGCTGCAGTGAGCCGACATCATGCCATTGCACTCCAGCCTGGTGAGAGAGCAAGATTCTATCTCAAAAAAAAAAAAAAATTATATTAGAAAATATTTTCATTAAAAGTGCTCTATTAACATGTAATTGGGTTACCATTAGTTTTGAATGAATAAATAGCTTAGATTTTTTCCAGTTTTAATTCTAACACAGTAAATATCAATAGATATAACCCACATGAACAAAAGCTCTTTGAGGGATCTCACTTTAAAAGTGTAAAGAAGAAGTCCTGTGATCAAAAAGTTGGAGAACTTGAGAACTGCTGTAACAGAGGATAATACAAATGCCTTCTTTATAATATTACACATAAAAAGGCTTTGAGGAAATATTTCTAGCTAGAGAAATAAGCTGAGAGCTTTAAAAAAAAAAAGGAAATATACTTAAACCATATTTCCTTTTTAACTAAAAAGCTATCCTTTTAAGTTTTCCTATTTTGAAAAATGGACAGAACGATGGAATCTGGGAGTTATCTCTGGAACAACTGAAGGACCATTCATTTGCTCACTAGATTGCAAACTCCATCCAAGCAAGCAGTAACTAGGTGTGTCTGTCCTCCACCATTCCCACAACATACAATCTTCACACAATAAATAGTTTCTGAATGAAAAGTGGGGAAATGTAAATCTGAACTCAATACATGTACATATAACATGTATACATGTACATACCTACATTCCTTAAACATTAATAAATATGCTAATTTGTTAGTTTTTTTTTAAACTTATACTCCAAACACAAGAGATGAAGTATTTCTTTTCTTTCAAGAACTACTGACCCACAGAGGGAAAAAAACTCAGTAAAAGATAACTTAATTTTATTTCTCAAATAAGTTTATTTTCAGTCTCTAAATTGACAACCAGGTCCACAAAGTTCTATTTAATAAATATAACAAATTAAAATACACTTTAACCAAAGGAGAAAGGAGGAGGAGTCAAGAAGAGTATGAATTGTGAGGAGGAAGCAACAGGAAAGGGGAGGGTAGAAAGAACAAAGTGAGAGAGGCAAGTGGGATTCTATATATAAATCATTTTTTAAAAAACCTAAAATTCCAAAATGACAGGCAAGTGGGATTCTATATATAAATCATTTTTTAAAAAACCTAAAATTCCAAAATGACTCTTAGAATTTACTTGCCCAAATAAATTCAGTCCTTAAAAGAGTTATCCATAATAATGTCTAAATATGTTAACACACACACCCCCAAAATATGTACATCTATTATGTATCAATAAAATAAATACATAAATAAGTGATGTCTAAGTACCTGGCATTTCTTAAGCTCTCTCTTCAGCTGGAGAACTGTAACATGCTCTGGTCCTTCTTCCAGACTTGCAGTGCCTCCAATTCCTCGAAATGAGGTGACCACAGCCGTCCTGACCTCTTGGATCATGTTAAACCACTCCTGCAGTTTGTATTGCTGCTTTTGGTTTAGTCTGACAGTATCTTTTAAGTCAACCAGGAAGGTAAAGGCTTCTTCTACACAACATTGGTAACCCAGACATTCTCCTTGAAGCTGAGCTACTTGCTCCTCAAGAGAATGAATCCTATTTGTATCAGGACTCCCTTCTTGATGGATCTGGCTAGTTTGGCTGACATTAGCCTGCTGGCTTTGCAAAGCTTCTCGAAGCAATTTAATCTCAAATTCCATTTCATCTATACGGTCTGACTCGGGGCTGAAGTTTACAGTGGGTTTGTTTCTAATGTTCCGTGCTCTGTTGGCATATTTGAGAGAATTTAAGGACTCATCAAAATTCGAGGAGGAGGGGCTGACACATGTGATCATGACAGTCTTAGCACTGCCTCCCAGAGAATCTTTCAGAAGCCGGGTAATTTTAGCATCCCTATATGGAATATGTGAACTCTTCCTGCGTGGGTCCCCAAGAGCGCTTATTACATTTCCTAACGCCAGCAATCCACTATTGATCTGAATGGATTCTTTGAACCGTTCACCAGTATTCCCCGTTTTGGTTACTCTTTCTGATCCTGCCAAATCCACAAAGTGGAACTTTGAGACAATATGCCGAGGGGAATACCATGATCCATCTTCAGCTGCCTCCACATTTTTACGAACTTGACAAATGCTGATTGTAAAAATTGCATGTGATCTGCTGGAGTGCTCATTCATTTGGGTGGTACCTGTATGTCTGGCTGCATTCCCCGTCTCCAAAAGGCTCATCACTTCATCTGCACTCTCCACATGGCATTCCTTGGCCCCAACAATCACTTAAAATAGCAATAACATGTTTTTAAGCCAAGTTTTCACCAAAACCTAGTATAGTTAACAGTTACCATTTGCTAAACAGTCTGGCCAAGATAGTCCCTTTTTAAAAAAGTCAACAGCATTTCAAATACCAATAGTAACATTAGCAACATCATCAAATAATTTTAGATAATCTCCCAAAGAAACTATTTTAACAGACAGCACTCATTTTAATGTTTAAATTCTAAAAGCTGTAATTTTTGAAAAAACAGTCTAGTTTGTCTTGAGTCATGAGTCACACTCAATTCCTTAAAATGACTGACAAAAGAAAAACTCTTCATTCCAGTCTTTTGATTTGTAAAGCCTAAAAGATTATTCTTTTTTTTTTTTTTCTTGAGATGGAGTCTCTGCCGTCACGCAGGCTAGAGTGCAGTGGCGCAATCTTGGCTCACTGCAACCTCCACCTCGGTTTAAGTGATTCTCCTGCCTTAGCCTCCCAAGTAGCTGGATTACAGGCATGCACTACCACATCTGGCTAATTTTTTTTGTATTTTTAGTAGAGATAGGGTTTCATCACGTTGGCCAGGCTGGTCTCGAACTCCTGACCTCAGGTGATCCACCTGCCTTGGCCTCCCAAAGTGCTGGGACAACAGGTGTGAGCCACCTCACCTGGCCTAGGTTAATCTTTTATAAATTAATCAAATATATAATTCAAAAGAGTTAATCAGTAGATTAGAAGAATTAATTAGTATCAATTAAAAGGCATTAGTTGGCCAGGTGCAGTGGCTCAAGCCTGTAATCCCAGCACTTTGGGGAGGCCTCAGCCACGGGCGGATCATGAGGTCAGGAGATCGAAGAAAGACCATTCCTGGCTTAACACAATGTGAAACCCTGGTCCTCCTACTAAAAAAATAACAAAAAACTAGCGGGCGCGGTGGTCGGGCGCCTGAGTCCAGCTACTTGGGAGGCTGAGGCAGGAGAATGGCGTAAACCCGGAAGGCGGAGCTTGTAGTGGAGCTGAGATCCGGCAACTGCGCACTCCAAGCCTGGGCGACAGAGTGAGACTCGTATCAAAAAAAAAAAAAAAAAAAAAAGCATTAAGTTTTTTTTTTTCAGTTTTGTTAATAATCAAAGCCATCCTGGAGCTTTTAAAGTTTTTTGGTATTGTGAGGTCTAATCAACGATGAGTAAAAAATTCAATACAAAGTTGGTCATTCATTTTAAAAACAGGTATGGTTTACGTAATATCAGAATGCAAGGTAGACAGATGAGATGGCAATTAAAAGAAAACACTTTGAACACCATAATGTACTGTACTCAAAAAAGAAAAAAAAGTTTTATTTCAATCACAGAATGAACTAAAATAACCTACATTTACTACCTGCATTATTTGTTTATATCCAAAAATACTGCAAAGAGAAGTAGGTGGACTTAGGAATTGAATCAGAGAAGGAAAGCTCCTGATTTCATGCTCAAATTATATTGCCGTAATTCCTCTTTACACAGATACTGTCACATCACTATTTCTTTAAAAAATAATCATTTCACTTTCATTATTTCCATCGTGACACTTTTTAAACAACCCAATTCCTGTAAGTCATAGTAAAACTTTCATTAAATTTTTCCAATGTTAGGCTATAAGTTAGCACTACGGTTCTCAAACCCAGATGCAAATCACCTGGTAGCTTTATAAAAAAGAAAGTGCCAACGCCCAGGCACCATCTCAGACCAATTAAATCAGAATCCCTGAGAAGTAGGACCCAGAAATCAGTATTTTTAAAAAGCTTCCCACGTGTACTAATTGTGCAGCAGCCAGCATGGACATTACTGCTTCACACAGAGACTCTAAAGAAATATGTCAAACAAATGCACTTTACTTGTGAGTAGGACATTATGTAAGACATACTGTAATTTAAGATCATTTGTAACATCCTTCCAAAATTTGTTCAACATTGGTATCAGATATGAAATATTTTCATCAAGTTTATCAAGAGTGATAGTGAAGTGTATATACTTCTGTCCTACTTGATATTTTACAAAGAAGCATGTATTATTTTTGTAACTGTTTGATAAAAGATAAAAACAATCAATAATTGTATTCCATAAGATAAAGGAGCTCAAAACATTAGTCTGAATTATATCCAGAAGAGAGAAACTGTACTGAATTATCTAATAAGACCATAAGCTACCATATATAGTTTCTTCTTAAAAAACAAAAACAGGGCCGGGCGCGGTGGCTCAAGCCTGTAATCCCAGCACTTTGGGAGGCCGAGACGGGCGGATCACGAGGCCAGGAGATCGAGACCATCCCAGCTAACACGGTGAAACCCCTGTCTCTACCAAAAAAAAAAAAATACAAAACAAAACAAAACAGGTCGAGCACGGTGGCTCTCGCCTGTAATCCCAGCACTTTGGGAGGCCGAGGCGGGCAGATCACAAGGTCAGGAGTTTGAGACCATCCTGGCTAACACAGTGAAACCCCGTCTCTACTAAAAATACAAAAAATTAGCCAGGCGTGGTGGTGGGCGCCTGTAGTCCCAGCTACTTGGGAGGCTGAGGCAAGAGAATGGCGTGAACCTGGGAGGCAGAGCTTGCAGTGAGCTGAGATTGCACCACTGCACTCCAGCCAGGGCGACAGAGGTGAGATCCTGTCTCCAAAAAAAAAAAGAACAGTCACTGCAATATTATTAATAATAGTTAAAACCTGGAAACAGCCTAAATGTCCAACAATGGAATATTAAATAACTATAAACACATTCATAAGATAAATTACCATATAACCATGAAGAGTCATAAGTATGAAAAATATTTAATCATATGTGAAAATGTTCACAATATAAATATTAAGTGAAATGTAAAATGCAAAACTGTGTGTAGGGTTGCAAGTATATATATTTTAAAATTATATGTACGTAGAAAATAATTCTGGAAGGAAACACACCAAAAGAGAAGTTGGTATTTCTAGGCTCTAGGATTAAAAATAATCTTAAACTTTCTTCCTTATACTTTCCTGTTTTCAAAATACTCTATGAAGAACATGTTAGCTTTTAAACTGGAAAAGCAGAAATTGTTATTCTTCAAAATATTTGCAGTTTGACCCTCCCATTCTAACCTTCTCCCATTTCCAACAAATGGATATTGGTTAACGGAATTAACAGGCTACTAACGCAGAAAGTCAGACCTTGAGGAACACAGCAAAAAAAAAACAGGTAAATGTCAATATGAAAAAACAAAAATATAAACTCTTAACTTTAAAAAAAGAGGAAGAAGTACGTGTGCTGGGACAAAAATCAAAGAAAAGAAAGGCAAGTTCTGGGTCAACTTTGATAAATGCTTAAAGCAAAAGCCATCTCCAATCTCAGGGTAGAGCGGTAGAGAGGAAAAATCTCAGGTAGAGAGGAAAAAAGATATAAAAACAAATTTAGCCTATATCACAGTCTCACCTGAAGTCAGTCTAGAGGGGAACAATGATAGGAAATCAGTATCTTGCATTACAAATTAATAACTTCACCTTACCACCAGTCTGAACTACTTTTCCATCTGAGTAATTTAAGAGAGATTAATAGGCTGGGAGCAGAGGCTCACACCTGTAATCCCAGCACTTTGGGAGGCCGAGGTGGGAGGATCATGAGGTCAGGAGTTTGAGACCAGCCTGACAAACATGGTGAAATCCCGTCTCTACTAAAAATACAAAAATTAGCCAGGCATGGTGGCACGCACCTGTAATCCCAGCTACTCGGGAGGCTGAGGCAGCAGAATCACTTGAACCCGGGAGGCAGAGGTTGCAGTGAGCCAAGATTGCACCACTACATTCTAGCCTGGGTGACCCAGGTGATGGAGCGAGATGCCATCTCAAAAAAAAAAAAAAAAAAAAAAAAAAAAGAGATTAATAATCAATAAAGCTGTTCAAGTTAAAAGTAAAATAAATTCATTTTGCTTCTGTATGTTTTAAAGATTCCTTGGAATATATCCAGAAACTGAATTAAAGCATGTCTGTTTGCTAATGAAGGCAACTGATTAAGTGGGCTCCTTTACCTGTGTTTCCATTTTCGTCTTCTCGGATGTGAAGATCCTTCATGGATGTCTCCAATTCTAGAAGATCTCTTAGGTCTTCCTTGTACACTTCTATATAAGATACTTTCACATTAAAGTCAATGCTAGGATGTTCAGAGATGCTTTGAAATATTTCTTGAATAGCTCGAGGAATGATACCCTTTTGGCCCTCCACAACTGAAGCTGAAAATTTAGAAAAAGAAAGCACATCTGAAACTTAAAACAAAAGAAAAGCGACAACCCCAATTTTATAGTTAATTTATTTTATTATATTTCTCTATATTATAACTTTATTTTGTTTTTTTGAGACGGAGTCTTGCTCTGTTGCCCAGGCTGGAGTGCCGTGGTGCCATCTTCGCTCACTGTAACCTCCGCCTATCGAATTCAGGTGATTCTCCTGCCTCAGCCTCCTGAGTGGCTGGGATTACAGATGCCCACCACCAGGCTATTATAACTTTTTTAAACCACAACTATAAAATTCACAAGTAAAAGTTTTCACATGTATCCCCTTACCAAGAATTCATTCAAGCATTCATTGAACAAGTATTTATTTAGTATCTACTATGTGCCAGGCACTATTCTAGGACTCTGCAATCCACCAATAAACAAAACAGGGAGAAAAGAAATCCCTTCCCTGGTGAGATTCTGCTGACAAAAGACTGACAATAGCAAAAAAGAATAACTGATAAGTGAATTATATGGCATATTAAAAAGTATTAATTGTACCTGGAGGAAAAAAAATACAGCAGGGTAAGGGGACTAGAAGTGTAACTACCAGCCGGGAGATGCTTACAACTTTAAACAGGAAGGTCATGGTGGGCATCATTCAGAAGGTGATATCTGAGAAAAGACTTTAAACAGGCCGAGTGTGGTGGCTCACGCCTGTAATCCCAGACTTTGGGAGGCTGAGGCGGGCAGATCACTTGAGCCCAGGAGTTCAAGACCAGTTTGGGCAACGTGGTGAAACCCTGTCTCTACTAAAAATAGAAAAATTAGCTAGCTAGGTGTGGTGGCCCATGCCTGTAATCCCAACTATTTGGGTGGCTAAGGCACGAGAATCACTTGAAGCTGGGAGGTGGAGGTTGCAGTGAGCTGAGATAGCGCCACTGCACTCCAGCCTAGGTGACAGAGGGAAACTGTCTCAAAAAAAAAAAAAAAAATTAATAAGAAAATATATTTGGAAAGTCCCAGGAATGAAACAGACATTAAGTGGCACAGGCAAATTTCAAAGCACGTAGATGTGGTAGAAATGTACATTTTAATATGAATGATAGAACTATATGGAGTGGCATTTTATTCCATAAATAGGCCATACTGTGGTGGCTCACACCTGTAATCCCAGCACATGGGGAGGCCGAGGTGGGTGGATCACTTGAGCTAAGAAGTTTGAGACCAGCCTGGGCAACACGGCAAGATCCCTTCTCTACAAAAAAATACAAAAAAATTTCGTGTTGCATGCCTATGGTCTCAGCTGCTTGGGAGGCTGAGAAGGGAGGATTACTTGAGCTTGGGAGCCAGAGGTTGCAGTGAGTCAGGAGACAGAGCCTGGGTGACAGAGCAAGACCCTTTCTCAAAATAAATAAATAAATAAACAAACAAACAAATAAATAAATAAATACTGTATCTTTCCCAATTCACTGTTCATTAAATACTAGATCCAGAGAGGTGGCCCTTGGCTCATAAAACATCATTCTACACAAAGGGCTTCCCCTGCCTACAGCCACTCCACCTCTCGGATATTCACTACTACTAGTAGAAGCCACGTTATAAAAACGTTGGTGTTTTTGGCCAGGCACGGTGGCTCACGCCTGTAATCCCAGCTCTCTGGGAGGCCGAAGCAGGTGGATCACGGGGTCAGGAGATCAAGACCATCCTGGCTAACACGGTGAAACCCCGTCTCTACTAAAAATACAAAAAATTAGCCAGGTGTGGTGGCGGGCACCTGTAGTTCCAGGCTGAGGGCGGAAGGAATGGTGGTGAACCCGGGAGGCGGACCTTGCAAGTGAGCCGAGATCGCGCCACTGCACTCCAAGCCCTGGGGACAGAGTGAGCCTTTTTTTTTTTTTTTCAAAAAAAAAAAAAAAAAAAGAGGTTTTGGTTTTAATGACATATAATTTCTAAAGCAGAAAATAGCTGTAAAAAGCAGGAAACTGACCCTAGGTAAGACCAATCTATTTCACAGCCTTTTGCACTAAAATATCTTTCTCTTTAGATCATTTATTATGGTCTGGGTAGAATCCCAATCACTGGAGCACAATTCATTTATGTTGGCAAGAATTTTTTTTTTTTTTTTTTGGTGAGACGGAGTCTCACTCTGTCGCCCAGGCTGGAGTGCGGTGGTGCAATCTCGGCTCACTGCAACCTCCGCCTCCCAGGTTCAAGTGATTCTCTTGCCTCAGCCTCCCACGTAGCTGGGACTACAGGCGTGTGCCACCATGCCCAGCTAATTTTTTGTGTTTGCAGTTGAGATGGGGTTACACCATGTTAGCCAGGATGGTCTTGATCTCCTCACCTCATGATCTGCCCGCCTCAGCATCCCAAACTGCTGGGATTACAGGGATAAGCCACCGCGCCCGGCCAAGAATGCTTTTTTAAAAAAATTCTTATATTTCTTTACACGTCATCAAGTGTATCTGTTCTGAGATTTCTGGATGGGGTGAAAAGGTGCAAGGAGCTTGAGAGTAGAAAGGGATAATGAGAAAAGACAGAGAAGCAAGCCAAAGTTGATGGCAACAGACAATGTATGCAGAAACAGGTGCAGAAAGGCCAGTTATGCCCAGGCCTAGACCCTCAGTTCAAGAATGAGGAAGGGAACATCTCTACACCTCTTCTCCTCCAACACTAAGCCCACAGCTTCTACAACCCAGAACACAGACCAGTACAGTAACATTATGAGTAAACACTTATTTCTGTTCCCCCTTGTTTCAAAAAGGAGTTAAAGCAGGTTTACAAATAGGCGTAGGAGGGGCTCAAACAGATACTTCTACATCAGTGTTCATAGTAACATTATTTACAGGAGCTACAACGGGGAAGCAAACCAAATGTCCATCAAAAGAAGAATGGATAAATAAAACATAGTATATACATACAATGGAATGTTCTTGGAAAAAGGAATGACGTTCTGATAGGTGACATAACATGCTAAGTGAGAGAAGCTAGACACAGAAGGAAAAATACTGTATGATTCCACTTCTTTTTTTTCTTTTTTTTTTTTTTTGAGACAGGGTTTCACTGTGTCACCCAAGCTGGATTGCAGTGGCACAATCATAGTTCACTGTGGCCTTGACCTCCTGGGCTCTGGCAATCTTCCCACCTAAGCCTCTGAAGTAGCTGGGACTAAAGGCATGTGCCACCACATCCAGCTAATTTTTTTGTTGTTTTTTGTAGTGACAAACTCTCACTATGTTGCCCAGGCTGGAATGCAGTGGCGCGATCTCAGCTCACTGCAACCTCCGCCTCCTGGGTTCAAGCGATTCTCCTGCCTCAGCCTCCTGAGTAGCTGGGACTACAGGCACCCGCCACCACCCCTGGCTAATTTTTGTATTTTTAGAAGAGATGGGGTTTCACCATGTTGGCCAGGATGGTCTCGATTTTCTGACCTCATGATCCACCTGCCTCAGCCTCCCAAAGTGCTGAGATTACAGGCGTGAGGCACCGCGCCTAGCCCACTTTTATGCCTTTTGTTTTGTTTTGTGAGACAGAGTCTTGCTCTATTGCCCACACTGGAGTGCAGTGGCGCAATCTCAGCTCACTGCAACCTCTGCCTCCCAGGTTCAAGTGATTCTCCTGCCTCAGCCTCCAGTAGCTGGGATTACAGGTGCACACCACCATGCCTGACTAATTTTTTTGTATTTTTAGTAGAGATGGGGTTTCATCATGTTGCCCAGGTTGATCTCAAACTCCTGAGCTCAGATGATCCTCCCAAAGTGCTGGGATTACAGACCTGAGCCACCACACCTGACCTCCATTTATATGAAATATCTAGACTAGGCAAATTAAAAGAGACAGAAAGTAAATCAGGTATTATCAGAGAATGCTGGGAGAGCTATTGCTTAATGGGTACATAGCTACTGTTTGGGTGATGAAAATTTAAAAAATACTGGTTATTATTGCATTAATAATTAGTATATTTGATGCTGCAGAACTCTACACTTGAAAGTAGCTAAAATGATAAGTTTGGTTATCTTTATATTTATATTTATATGTACTTTATCACAATTGTAAAGATAGTAAAAAAAAAGTATAAAATTTAAAATAAGTGGAAGGAAAACTGAGACTTTAAAAGCTTCTATAGGCTAATTTAGAAAACTGCCCATCATTTTAGCATTGCTCCATGGAAAATGTATTCCAAGCAATAAACAGTTGACTTACAAATGACACTTAAAACAACTTGCTTCCAAGTTGAAGATTACCAAAATTTAGGTTTTGGCAACAATCATGCTGAAAATCTAAGTTTCCATCAACTTCGATGGCTGCCCTTCCCCTCATTTAAGAGGCAAGACTGCCATCATGTGGTAAGTAAAGTAAGTTATGGGTTTTCTTCTAATACAGTACAAATGAAGATTCCCTTTTAAGAGCTTGTGGGAACTAGCCTGTAGGAAATATCTAAACCTTTCAAACTGTAGCATAGATAAGCAATCTTGATTACCCAGAATAAATAATTGACCAGAAATAGTTCAGTTATGCCCCACATCAATAGATAACAAAGCACAATTTAAAAGACGTATCAAAAAGCTTAATTTCAAATATTTATAATAAAGCTCCAATATGTATTTTGATAACTTAAATATAAAATTTGCAATGTTAGTCTTATATTCCTGAAATAAACCATTTCCAAGAGAAAACCTGCAAAGTTTTATACCTCAACAACTATCATTTAACTATCATATGGTATTTAAAGAGTACACAAAAGTTTTTGGAAAAGGCTATACCTTGTAAAGGTAATTCCAAAGTTCTGAAAAGCAGGAAAATGAATATTAGCTAAATAAGCATCATATTTAAAAATAAAGCCAGGCATGGTGGTTCACGCCTGTAATAACAGCACTTTGGGAGACTGAGGCAGGGCAGATCAGTTGATCTCAGGTGTTAGAGACCAGCCTGAACAACATGGCAAAACCCTGTCTCTGCAAAAAATAAAAAATAAAAAATTAGTCGGGAGTGATGATATGCCCCTGTAGTCCCAGATACTCAGGAGGCCGAGGTGGAAGAATTTCTTGAGCCCAGAAGGTTGAGGCTGCAGTTAGCTGTGATTGTGCCACTGCACTCCAGCCAGGGCAACGGACAAGACCCTGTCTCAAAGCAAAATCAAAAACAAAAAACAAAGTGAGACCCCATCTCTACAAAGTTTTAAAAATAAAGCAAAATACATTTTAAAATAAGAGAGTTTCACTCTGCCCTAGTGCCCAGCATGGTAACCTAGATACTGCAGATGCTCAATAAATATTCACTGGTGGATGGGCGGGGACGGGGCAGGGAACCATTATTTGCATGGTCAATAACCAAAAAGCAGATAACTGACCCAGAATTGGTGTCCTATAGAGACATTCTGGGAAACAGAAAATCCTCACTAATACATCAAAAAATAAATCCAACTTTTTTTGAGACAGAGTCTTGGTCTGTTGCCCAGACTGGAGTACAGTGGCATGATCTTGGCTCACCGTAGCCTCCGCCTCCCAGGTTCAAGCGAATTCTCTGCTTCAGCCTCCCGAGTAGCTGGGATTAGAGGCGTATGCCACAACGCCCAGCTAATTTTTGTATTTGTAGTAGAGACAGGGTTTCGCCATGTTGACCAGGCTGGTCTCAAACTCCTGGCCTCAAGTGATCTGCCTGCCTCGGCCTCCCAAAGTGCTGGGATTACAGGTGTGAGCCACCGCGCCTGGACTGAAATGATATTTTACATTGTTAAATACAAAAAGAAAGTTACAGAATCACAGGTATCTCATTAAACAAACAAAAACCAAAAAAACTACATAAGTGAGTAATATGCATCAAACTTATTTCTTTGGGGTGAGAGGAGTTGTCACTTGTTTAATTTTTTATGCATCACTTGCAGTCCTTCTTATAATAAATATTTCTTTAATTTAAAAAAGGTAGAAAGAAAACACCATCCAAAATGTTCTTAATGGTGGTCTATTTCTTCTGATAGAAAGAATTTTAGAGCAATTAAAATATGTTAGAATAGATAACTTTAATAACTTTTTCCCTTACAAAATTAAAATAGTACTCATGGTCTCCTAATAAAAAAAAAAAGTATAGCTATAATTAAGTCACCAGCTTCAGAACATGTATAATTCCTACTGGTATAAAGCATATAATGGGTCATTAGGATTATAAAACATTTGCCAATCAAAAAAAACAAAAATCCCTACAATCCTAAAGAAAAGCCACAATTTATACTAGAAAAACTGAATTATTTCTATTGTAAGACCCTGAAACAATCTAGTATCTGTGATCTCCTAATTCTGCAGAATATACAGATGTTTTTCTTTTAGTTGGGGAGTATTGGCCTCTTGAAGCTCCTCCATTTTAATCTTTGGAATAAAGATTTCCTCAAACTACACAACCACTCCCTGAGCCACTACCCATCCATGCATGTAATAAGAGAAGTTTCTTTTTTAAATTTTTTTATTTTTTTATTGTTTCAGCTCGTATCTCAACAGCTAGAGAAAAAAGTTTCTGAAAGCCATGTATTTTACATTTGTGAAATATGAAAATAGAAAAATATTGAGAGCCACTATTCATACAGAGAATACTAACTAAAACTTTAGACAATGATGCATATGTGCACTATTCGAAAGTTTGCTTTTAGTAGAAAGCTATCAATACAGTAAACAATCTTAACAGAGGACTTGGCTATCAATTCCCCCACTCTATTACCAGACACTTAACTAAAATGATTTCCAAGGTTCCCTCCAGCTCTACATGAGATCCTATGATTCTATCTTTTCCAAACTATAATTACAAGCAGGAGAAATTATGTCCTAAAGTATTCAGAATTTAAAAAAGAAATCTGGCTAGAATATTAAAAAAAGATACTCTACATAGTAAATTTTTCCTACGGTCCCTAAGTCCTGACTGTGGGACTCTTAATATTTACAACTGGCTTGTTAAAGAACACAAAATCTGATCATGTTAACTCATTTATCTCTATTTTAAATTCTGTTCAAAATAACAAGGGCTGACCATTGAAAACTATCTTAAACTTCTTTCCTCAAGCAAATATAATCCTAAATTAGATTGCTTAATGAAACTTCAAAATTTAAAAACAAATCTTTCAAAGATGATGATCTTATGATCACATTTGATTACATTATTCATTCCTTCACTATTCAATTAATATGCTAAGCACCTACCACGTATCAGGTATTGGTCATGTTTTAGCTTCTTTCTAGCATCACAAATAAAAGTCAAAGAGTATGAGAATCTTACCAATATGGCCTCCTCCAATGGTGTATGTCTTCCCAGATCCAGTTTGTCCATAGGCAAAAACAGTTGCATTATAGCCCTCAATGAGTGACAACACTAGGGGCTTTATACATGTATTATAAACTTCATCTTGAGTGGAATTTTTGCCAAAAACAAAATCAAAAGTGAAGACTCTATCTCTCCCAATGATAACTTGCTGGCTGTTTGGAATAACTCTCACACAAACTTGATGATTATGAAGAACTTCTTTGCAAAGCAGAGGTCTAATTCTTACAGCAACTTTTACTGGTATTTCTTCCATGGCAACTTAGATTTTACTAAATAGATTTTCTACTTAATGTTCAGTATCTAGTGTGAGAAACTTCCATCTTATGTAAGATGTGGATTCCTGTGTATCAAAAAGAAAAAACAAATTTTAATTACTGATTCCTTTTATTCCAATAAACTAACCACCTTCTAAAGCAAAGTCAGTGAGAACAGGTTTTGTTCCAACACAACACAGTCACAAAAAGTAAACTTGTCTTGTAAAATACATTGTAAATTTGTAAACAAAATAGTATGTCTTGGGTTTGCTTCAAAATAATCTAGAGTATGGGGTCCATGAGTTCATAAATGATGAAGCTAAGTGGTAAGTACATGGGATTCCATTGTGCCTTTATTTCTACAGTAATAATGTTTCCCAGTTCATTAATCTAACTATTAAATAGCCAGGGAGTTAGAAAATTAAGGCAAGGAGATAAGTAAGTAAGGAACTGTACACGTGTTTTTATTGTTTGTTTTTTGAGATGGAGTATTGCTCTATGGTCTAGGGTGGAACGCAGTGGTGTGATCTCCGCTCTCCGTAACCTCTGCCTCCCAGGTTCAAGTGATTCTCCTGCCTCAGACCTCTTGAGTAGCTGGGATTACAGGTGCCCGCCACTACGACCAGCTAATTTTTGTATTTTTAGTAGAGACGGGGTTTCACCATATTGGCCAGGCTGGTCTCAAACTCCGAACCTCAAGTGACCCACCTGCCTTGGCCTCCCAAAGTGCTGGGATTACAGGCGTGAGCCACCACGCCCAGCCTGTACATGTGTTAAAAACAAACATTAGTACCAGATTTTATAGCTATGCATTGAAAAACAGCATTTCCTCTTTGCCACAATTATTAGAAATAAATTCATGAAAATAGTTCTAAGAATTTCAGTAAGTCAATATAAATTTAAAACTAAATTTTTATTCAAAAATAATCAAAACTAACAGAAAAAACTGCTTTTTCTGCTTCTAAATATTATGTTGTACTTATTTCTGAAGATCTCTGCTAGAATTAATACATCAAAAATTAAAAGGCCGGGCGCGGTGGCTCAAGTCTGTAATCCCAGCACTTTGGGAGGCCGAGACGGGCGGATCACGAGGTCAGGAGATCAAGACCATCCTGGCTAACACGGTGAAACCCCGTCTCTACTAAAAAAATACAAAAAACTAGCCGGGCGAGGTGGCGGGTGCCTGTAGTCCCAGCTACTCGGGAGGCTGAGGCAGGAAAATGGCGTCAACCTGGGAGGCGGAGCTTGCAGTGAGCTGAGATCCGGCCACTGCACTCCAGCATGGGCGACAGAGGGAGACTCCGTCTCAAAAAA
>NW_016805422.1:3068050-3075033 GCF_001698545.2 Rhinopithecus bieti
TAACTATTACAACTCAAAAGTTTAAAAAAAAAATTTAAAAACAGGCAAAGCATCTGAAAAGGCACTTCTTCAAAGAAGATATACAAATGAATAATGAGCACACGAAAAGATGCTCAACATCATTAGCTATCAGGAAAATGCAATCAAAACCACAGTGAGTCCAGGTGTGCAGTGGCTCACGCCTGTAATGGCAGAATTTTAGGAGACTGAGGTGGGAGGATCAACTGAGGTCAAGAGTTCAAGACCAGCCTGGACAACATGGTGAAACCCCATCTCTACCTAAAATACAAAAATTAGCCAGGTACAGTGGCTCAAGCCTGTAATCCCAGCACTTTGGGAGGCCAAGGTGGGAGGATCACCTGAGGTCAGGAGTTCGAGACCAGCCTGAACAACACAGTGAAACTCTGTCTCTACTAAAAAATACAAAAATTAGACGGGCATGGTGGTGGGCGCCTATAATTTTAGCTACTCAGGAAGCTGAGGCAGGAGAATCGCTTGAACCCAGGAGGCAGAGGTTGCAGTGAGTTGAGATCAAACCACTGCACTCCAGCCTGGGCAATACACCAAGACTGTCTCAAACAAACAAACAAACAAACAACCACCACAAAGAGATACCAATCCACATCCGCCCGCACTGCTATAATAACAAAGACAGACCATAAGTGTTAGCAGGGTGTAAAGAAATTAGAACCCTCATACACTATTGGTGGGAAGGTAAAATGGTACAGCCACTTTGGAAAACAGATTGACATTTCCGCAAAAAGTTAAACATACAGTTATCACTTGACCCAGCTCCCAAGAGAAATGAAAACTCCTGAGAGAATTCCACTCCCAAGAGAAATGAAAACACTGTGTTGCATAAAAACTTATATACAAATGTTCAGTTTGGGAAGGATAAAGCTTATACTAAATTTAACAAGTAATCTATGACAATGTTTAAGTGCAGATGATGAAAAGTAATGAGTTTGAGGTGAGGCTAGGTTCTTTGGAGAAGCTGCTGAGTCTTGAAGACTACCATTAAGTAACAGAGACAACTAGACTGAAATAACATTTTATTAATAACACTAATAACAGTGAATTGATAATATTAATATTCACTACCCTTGAAAAAAAAACCGTGGCCCAGCACAGTGGTTCACATCTGTAATCCCAGCACTTTGGGAGGCCAGGGTGGGTGGGTGGATCACTTGAGCCCAGGAGTTCGAGACCAGCCTGGGCAACATGGAGAAACCCTGTCTCTACAAAAAATCAAAAATTAGGCAGGCATGGTGGCGCACGTGCCTGTAGTCCCAGCTATTCAGGAGGTTGAAGCGAGAGGATCCCTTGATCCCAAAAGGGTCGCGACCCTGTCAAAAACAAAACAAAATAAAACGAAACTCTGCAATGGCACTCTGCATTTGTAGTTCTGTGAGTAGATGGCATGAAGAGGATCACAACAAAAAAAATTAACATCACTCTTTTAAAAGTCCCCTGAGAGTAAAAAAATAACAGGTCCCTTGGGCTGTGAAATCCCAAAAGAGAGTCAACAAACTATCTTTAATGGCTAAAACAAAGAGATACGCCTAACCTTAGTAGTTTTAAAATCATTCTAATGAATTTTACACTGGAAAAAAAAATGCTCATGTGTTTGATAAATCCTTTCTTGGATCTTAAAGAACTCTACAATCATTTGGTACTGGAAACTTTTCCAGCTGCAGGAATGCTGAGTTAATTCTTCCAAATGTCTCTGAAAACCAACATTTGAAGTCACCATACAGATTAGTTTATTTCTTTGTATCCCATCAAATTAAAGCAAAACTCATGGACGATGTTAAGCCAAACCTAACTGCTTCCAATGAAGTTGCTAATAAAAAATGCCAAATTGGGATATTTTCATTTCTTGGGTTTTTGTTTTGTTTTGTTTTTGAGACAAGGTCTGGCTCTGTCACCCAGGCTGGAGCACAGCGGCACCATCTGGGCTCACTGCAACCTCAGCCTCCGGTTCAAGCGATTCTCCTGCCTCAGCCTCCAAAGTAGCTGGGATTACAGGCACCACGCCAGGCTAATTCTTGTATTTTTAGTAGAAATGGGGTTTCACCATGTTGCCCAGGCTGGTCTCAACCTCCTGGGCTGAAGAGATCCGCCCACCTCAGCCTCCCAAGGTACTGGGATTACAGATATGAGCCACCATGCCCAGCCTCATTTCTTGGGGTTTTTAATGGTAATATCTATAAACAATTTGGTTATAAAGACAACTGAAACTTATTCTAAGCATTAAAAAAAATAATAACGGGGCCAGGCACGGTGGCTCATGCCTGTAATCCCAGCACTTTGGGAGGCCGAGGCAGGTGGATCGCTTCAGCCCACGAGTTACAGACCAGCCTGGGCAACAGGGTGAAACCCTGTCTCTATTAAAAATACAAGAATGAGCCAGGCAGTGGTGACGCACCTGTAGTCCCAGCTACTTGGGAGGCTGAGGTTGGAGGATCGCTTGAGCCCGGAACGTTGAGGCTGCAATATGCCACTGCACTCCAGCCTGAGTAACAGAGCGAGACCCTGTCTCAAAACAAAACAAACAATAATAAGGGTCCACAAACATAGGGCTTGTCAAACATCAATATACAAGAAATAAAGTTTTTACACAATCCATAGCACTTATACTTCTTCAGATTCTGATCAATTATAGTCATCAGAAACATACGTATGATGTCACCAATAAATGACAAAAAAGGCGAAATCTGATTGGCTGGTCGTATTTAAGTATGCTCAATGGGTTTTTCAAATCTGAGGAAAGGCAAGAGAAATACTTAATCCCTCATGTCATGTCACTGGTCAGGAATGAGTGTCTCCAAAAACCGCTACCATCCCGTCCCCTTGATTTCCCAGAAAGCAGTTGTTGTCTTAAATGTGTGGTTTGTTAACTATTTTCATAAGAAACTTCCCAGTAGATGGATAGTAAATCGCATAAGGAGCTCAGAAAAGGCCTCAAATGCGTAAAGACAAAGGAGTAAAGAAGGGCAAACAATAAAGATTTTCAACACTGGAGACGGCCGTGTTACTTAAAAGGTGTTTCAAAGAAAGAATCTGGGCGCTTTGCTCTTTACAGCACCTGCCTCCGAGGGAGGGAACTCTTGGGCTTGAAGGCGCCGAAGTTTCAACCTCTACAGTGGGAAAAAGACGTCTGCGACAAAACAAAGCGCTCGGTGGTGGTGGCCCTCGCGTCGCACCTCATGCCGTGAAGCTACACGAGACGAACACCGGGTGCGCTCCGAGGGGCCGGGTCCCGCGTTGGGGTCGATCCCCGTTCCCCGTTCCCCGCTCCTCAGGGCTGAACCAGCTTCCTCCGGAAGGGACGCTCTGCCTCCAGTCGCTCGCCGGGCTCCCATTCCTGACCCCAGACCCCTCGGGCGCCCCCATAGGCCTCGCTGGCGCCCCTACCGCCCACCCTCTGGCTCCCACCCCGCGGCGGCCCAGACCCCAAGCCGGCGCCTACTAGTCCCAACGGCGGGCTGGGAGCGCCGGCGCGGCGCGCTGGAGGGCGGGTGCCGCGGAAGGGAGGGCGCCCCACTTCCCCGCACCGCCCGGCCAGGCCCGCCGCGCACTGACCGGCTCGGGACAGCCCAGGGCCCTGGCGGCGAGCGCTGGACTCCTCAGCTTTGCTCTGCCACGCCGCGCCGCCGCCGCCCGCGTCTTTTGTTGTCGCGGGTTCTCCTGGCAACCGGCGAAGCCCGCCTCCCGCCGCGTCCTCCCCGGGTTGCCGCGTCCTGGCCCCGCCCCCGAACCTGGCCACGCCCCCAAGCCCGTGCGCAAGAGTCCTGCGTCCCCAGGAAGTCCGCAGAAGGCCAGCTCCCGGGCTTCCCTGCAAACCCGAGTTGTGTCCCGCTAACGCGCTGGGACTGGTCTGTGAGGCCTGAGCGCAAACATCTTTCCACGGGTTCGTGAAATGAATGAGAACGATTCCACACTGTGTTTCAATATCTTAGCTACCAATTCAGTTTATTTTTATTTTTATTGAGTAAAACTTGCATAACATAAACCATCTTAAAACTCACAATTCAGTGGCGTTTAATGCGTTCACAGTGCATTAAACTATCACCTCTGTTTATAGTTCAGAAACATTTTCATAACCCCAAAAGAAAATCCCCAAACCAGTTAGCAGTCATTCCTTCCAGTTCCCCTGTCCTCATAACCCCAGCCAGCCACTAATCTACTTTCTGACTCTATGATAGATTTACCTATTCTGGGCATTTCATTATTGATGGAAGGATTCAGTACATGACCTTTTGTGTCTAGCTTCTTTTGCTTAATGTTTTCAAGCTGCAGTCATGTTGTAACAACTATCAGGACTTTTTTTTTTTTTTTTTGAGACGGAGTCATGCTCTGTCGCCCAGGTTGGAGTGCAGTGGCGTGATCGCGGGTCACTGCAACCTCTGCCTCCCGGGTTCAAGCGATTCTCCTGCCTCAGCCTCCCGAGTAGCTGGGACCATGGGCGCGTGCCACCACACCCGGCTAATTTTTTGTATTTTTAGTAGAGATGGGGTTTCACTGTGTTAGCCAGGATGGTCTGGATCTCCACTGACCTTGTGATCCATCCGCCTCGGCCACCCAAAGTGCTGGGATTACAGCTGTAAGCCACCACGCCTGGCCCTTTAGATGGAGTTTCGCTCTTACTGCCCAGGCTGGAATGCAATTGCGCCATCTAGGCTCAACGCAACCTCCACCTCATGGGTTCAAGCAATTCTCCTGCCTCAGCCTCTGGAGTAGCTGGGATTACAGGCATGCGCCACCACGCCCGGCTAAGTTTTCTGTATTTTTAGTAGAGACGGGGTTTCACTATGTTGGGCAGGCTGGTCTCGAACTCCCGACCTCTGGTGATGCGCCCACCTCGGCCTCCCAAAGTGCTAGGATTATAGGCGTGAGCCACCCCACCGGGCCTGTTTTCAGGTCTTTTAGGTATGGACCTAAGAGTGGAATTGCTGGGTCGCATGGTAATATTTAACTTTACCAATTTAGCTTTAAAAGCTTTAGTGCCTCCTGTTTTTAGTAGCACAATCTAAGCATCTTCAAAAATACCTCCTTCTCTCATGAAATACAGGAATGAAGGTGGGAAAAAAAAGCTGACTATTTATGGTTTTATTTTTTTTTTTCTTTTAACTGAATTATTTCAATTTTTAAAAATTCAGGCTGGGCACAGTGGCTCACACCTGTAATCTCAGCGCTTTGGGAGGCTGAACTGGGAGGATCACTTGAGCCCAGGAGTTCGAGACCAGCCTGGGCAACATAATGAGATCCCCCCCCATCCCTACAAAAAATCAAAACTTAGTCGGGTGTGGCCGAGCATGCCTGCAGTTACAGCTACTCTGGAGGCGGAGGTGGGAGGATCGTTTGAGCCTGGGAGGTCAAGGCTGCAGTGAGCCATCGTTGCACCACTGCATTCCAGCCTGGGTGACAGAATGAGACTCTACCTCAAAAAAATAAAAAATAATACATAATTTTTAAAATTCTAAAATTTGAATTGATTATGCTGCATTTTAGAACTCTTTTGAAAACAAACTCACATCATGACTGTGAATTGGTGAGTCAAACTGGTCTGCTGACAAAGCTTCAATAATTAATAGTACGTAACAATTTAAGTCTAGGAATACCCGGAAATCTCAACAGAAGTTCGGCCGGGCGCGGTGGCTCAAGCCTGTAATCCCAGCACTTTGGGAGGCCGAGACGGGCGGATCACGAGGTCAGGAGATCGAGACCATCCTGGCTAACACGGTGAAACCCTGTCTCTACTAAAAAATACAAAAAACTAGCCGGGCGAGGTGGCGGGCGCCTGTAGTCCCAGCTACTCGGGAGCCTGAGGCAGGAGAATGGCGTGAACCCGGGAGGCGGAGCTTGCAGTGAGCTGAGATCCGGCCACTGCACTCCAGCCTGGGCGATAGAGCGAGACTCCGTCTCAAAAAAAAAAAAAAAAAAAGAAGAAGTTCTCAAGAGGCCACACAATCACACAATTGCAGAGAGGAGGTCAGCAAATGCCTAACAGCATTAGAATGGGGCATTTTCCATTGTCCCCAAATTGATGTCTTGAGTCCAGAGTTAGAGAAAAGGAGTTGCTTAAGTTCCCCACATTGTAAAGTGAATGCCAGCCATTGCCAACCCTTCCTCCCTAGGATGTATAGCAGGACTAAACTAACTCCATTCAAATTCCAATCCTATCTCTTCTTTAAGACTCTGTAAGAAAGACTGGGCAGTGGAGTCAAGGGGTCTTGGGCCTTGTGGGTTGGAGAGTAAGCGGCCTCCCACCTAAGTCGAAGGAGGCTCTCAGAGTGACAGGCAAACCCTGTGTGATGTGCAAGAAGAGGAAACCTGGCCTTCTGGTGGGAGCAACTATGGAAGAAGTAAGCTGATCTGCTTCTCGAGAATGGAGCGGAGCAACTGAGAAGGCGCTGTAGTAGAGCAGCCTGTGTTCCTACAATTTAGGAGGGGAGAACCTGTGATTTGCTCATGGTCCAGGGTTTCCTTTGGAGGGTACCCAAGCTTGAGCCCCATGAAGATTGTCTTGAGGACTGTCTCCTGCAGATGGGTCCCAATCAGTAAGAGGCAGTGGGAGGAGCTGGGCTTGGGATGAACAGAAATAATTGAGCCAGTGCTGGATCTTCTTACAGGACTATGTCTTCTCCTTAAGGGAACTGTATCTTTCAGGTCCACTGAAGAACTCTGCATACGTCCCATGGAGACCAGCTTTGGGATGCTTGTCCCACAGAGAAAAACATCCATGCCCAGTCCACTTTACTAGAAAAGCAGTAACAAACAGAAGATTACAGCTAGACCAAATTAAATAAAGAAACATGGCCGGGCGCGGTGGCTCACGTCTGTAATCCCAGCACTTTGGGAGGCCGAGACGGGCAGATCACAAGGTCAGGAGATCAAGACCATCCTGGCTAACACGGTGAAACCCCGTCTCTACTAAAAATACAAAAAACTGGCCGGGCGAGGTGGCGGGCGCCTGTAGT
>NW_016805422.1:3075457-3077614 GCF_001698545.2 Rhinopithecus bieti
AAAAAAAAAAAAAAAAAAGAAAGAAAAAAGAAACATGTGCCCTTTTCCCCTAAATCATCTTCCCTCACCCACGTTTTGAGAAAAGCTGGGTCCAGGAAAGAAAGGAAGTATTAAGGAAACCACAGATCGCCCCTCTTCTCCCACTTTACATTATTTTAAGGTTGCTATAATGTTTGATGGTTTCACTTAATTTCTCTGGCAGAGAGAAAAGAAGCTTTATACTTCAAAAAATGGGATTTCTGGTGGGGCACGGTGGTGGCACACACCTGTAATCCCAGCACTTTGGGAGGCTGAGGCGGGCGGATCATGAGGTCAGGAGTTCAAGACCAGCCTGGTCAACATAGTGAAACCCCGTCTCTACTAAAATACAAAATTAGCCGGGTGTGGTGGCGGGCGCCTGTAGTCCCAGCTACTCAGGAGGCTGAGGCGGGAGAATCACTTGAACCCAGGAGGCGGAGGTTGCAGTGACCCGAGACTGCGCCATTGCACTCCAGCCTGCGTGACAGAGTAAGGCTTTCTGTGCCATCATTTGCCTTTGGCTCCTTAATTTAGTATAGAGAATGTTAGCTTTCCTAAGGAAACATACTGCTTGGGTCCTGTCAACCCATGCCAGGTGGATTTGCTTGGCCTAATGGTCAAACTGGGCAGCCACAATCTCCACCATTCATGAGGGGAACCTTGGGAGACTAGGAAAGAATCCATCACCCCAATCTGAAAAGCAAGCCTAGGACAGTGGCTTTCGAATTTGATTGATACTGAGCCACTATCAGAAATTCACTTGACATCATGACTCAATACACAGGTATGTGTATAAATGAAAACAAGGCCAGGCATGGTGGCTCACGCCTGTAATCCCAGCACTTTGGGAGGCCAAGGTGGGCGGATCACAAGGTCAGGAGACCATCCTGGCCAACATGGTGAAACTCCGTCTCTACTAAAAATATAAAAATTAGCTGGGTGACGTGGCGTGTGCCTGTAATCCCAGCTACTAGGGAGGCTGAGGCAGGAGAATTGCTTGAACCCTGGAGGCAGAGGTTGCAGTGAGCCAAGATTGCGCCATTGTACTCCAGCCTGGAGACAGAGCAAGACTCCATCTCAATAAATAAATAAATAATAAGTGAAAACAAAAGTTTTGGGAAACAATACTTAACCTTTACTAAGTGCAATGTTCTATGTATTTTATTCTATTCTACTTTCCTTTTTCTTAGAGACAGGGTCTTGCTATGTTGACCAGGTTGGTCTCAAACGCCTGGTCTCAAGTGATCCTCCCATCTCAGCCTCCCAAAGTGCTGGAATTACAGGAGTAAGCCACCATGCCTGGCCCTATTCTACTTCAATTTTGTTTGTTTGTTTGTTTGTTTGTTTTGAGACAGGGTCTCACTCTGTCTCCCAGGCTGAGTATAGTGGTGCAATCATGACTCACTGCAGCCTCAACCTCCCAGTCTCAAGCAATCCTCCCACCTCACTCTCCCAAGTACCTGGGAATACAGGCACCGGCCACAATGCTCAGCAAATTTTTTATTTTTTTTGTAGAGATGGATTCTTGCTGTGTTGCCCAGGCCGGTCTTGAACTCCTAGCCTCAAGTGATTCTGTGCCCTGGCCTCCCAAAATGCTGGGATTACAGGCATGAACCACCATACCCAGCCCAATTTTTCTTAATGTTGATTACAACCCTTTAAATTGATTTCATGACCTACTAATGGATTGCAGTCTACAATTTGAAATATTCTGGTCTAAGGTAACAATCTGGCTGACAATGGATCAAAAATGACATTTTCATCTACTAAACACTATTATACACCTCTTCTCTTATTTATCTATTGCTGAACTATTTCCCCAAATCTTAGTGGCTTAAAACAAATTTCTTGGCTGGGCTCGTTGGCTCATACCTGTAATTTCAGCACTTTGGGAGGCCGAGGTGGGCGGATGACGAGGTCAGGAATTCGAAACCATCCTGGCCAACATGGTGAAACCCTGTCTCCACCAGAAATATAAAAATTGGCTGGGCATGGTGGCAGACGCTTGTAATCCCAGCTACTTGGGAGGCTGAGGCAGAGAATTGCTTGAACCCCGGAGGTGGAGGTTTCAGTGATCCAAGATTGTGCCACTGCACTCCAGCCTGGTGACATAGCAGGACTCTGTCTCAAAAAAAAAAA
>NW_016805422.1:3079373-3090759 GCF_001698545.2 Rhinopithecus bieti
AAAAAAAAAAAAAAAAAAAAAAAAAAAATTCTCATGTCGTAGCTTCTATAGGTCAGAAATCTGAGCATGGGTTAGCTAGATTCTCTACTTCAGAGCTCTCACAAGGTTGCAATCGAGGTATCAGTCAGGGCCATGATCATTTCAGGGTCAACTGGGGCAGAATCTGTTTCCAAGCTTCTGTAGTGTTTGGTGGTAGGTCTTTTCTTTTTTTTTTTTTTTTTGAGATGAAGTCTTGCTCTGTCGCCCAGGCTGGAGTGCAGTGGCACAATCTCGCCTCACTGCAACCTCCACTTCCCTGGTTCACACCATTCTCCTGCCTCAGCCTCCCGAGTAGCTGGGACTACAGGCGCCCACCACCACGCCTGGCTAATTTTTTGCATTTTTAATAGAGATGGGGTTTCACTGTGTTAGCCAGGATGATCTCGATCTCCTGACCTCGTGATCCACCCTCCTCGGCCTCCCAAAGTGCTGGGATTACAGGCGTGAGTCACCACGCGCAGCCTGTTTGGTGGTAGTTCTTGAGTGCTGTTGGACTGAGGGACACATTCCTGCTGGCTGTTAGTCAGAGGCTGCCCTCAGTTCCTTCCCCTTAGTTCCTTGAACAGGTGGCCCTCTGGATCACATTGGGCATGTAAGACGAGCCCTGGAAAGAAAAACAGCAAGAGAGAAGTCAGAGTCACTTATAACTTGATTGTAGACAGGATATCCCATCACCTTTGCCACATTCTGTTCATTAGAAGCAAGTCACTGGATCTATTCCACATTCAGGGGATGGGGTTGCATGAGAGTATGACTACTAGGAGGCAGGACTTATTGGAGGCAACCTTTATTTCCTCCCCCCCTCCACCCCATGCCCTATTCTGATCACCAAATTCTGCTTGTTTTATATCTGAATATTTCAAATCCTTTCTACTCTAGTTCAAGATCTCACAATCACTCACCTAGACTACTGCAACAGCCTACTAACTAGTCCCCCTGTCTCCAGTCTTGCTCTTACATATCCACCCTCCACACCTTCTACACTGATCTATCTACGACATGAATCTCACTGTCTGTCCTTGACCTAAAACCTTTCTGTGATGGCATGGAGAATACCATTCCTTAACAGCTGGAACAGGAAATCCATGTGTGGACAGACAAGTTTTGCTGAGAAGATGCTTTGCTAGCCTGTCCCTAGGCGGAAGATAAGCCTCCTAAGCCTGATTTGGTTAGTCCCCAAGCTTCAGAGAGGAGGGTGTTGTTGCTCATATGAGACAAGGGGAAGAAAATTTGACTGCTCTTGAGAAGGAATGAGGAAGATGGGGAAAGGGGGTGGTGTTGGGAGAAGTTGAAGCAGAGAGGAGGCAGGGGATAACTGATAAGGGAATCCCAGGGATGCTGGGAATGGCTAATGGTGGCATTTATTGATTGATTGATTGAGTCTTGCTCTGTCACCCAGGCTGGAGTGCAATGGCACAATCTTGGCTCACTGCAACCTCTGCCTCCCAGGTTCAAGCAATTCTCCCGCCTCAGCCTCCTGAGTAGCTGGGATTACAGGCGCACGCCACCACGCCCGGCTAATTTTTGTATTTTTAGTAGAGACAAGGTATCACTATGTTGGTCAGGCTAGTCTCAAACCCCTGACCTCGTGATCTGCCCACCTCAGCCTCCCAAAGTGCTGGGATTCCAGGCGTGAGCCACCATGCCCAGCCAGTAGTGGCCTTTATGTTCCTGCTGTGAAGTGTGCAATTCAACCCCCTTCCTCTCTCTCCCCTGCAAAATCTTCAATGATGTCTGTACTGCTAACTGACACATTTGTCCAGTCTGGTGCTGGACAAAACCAGAGGTTGACCATGTGGACCTAGAAGGCAGAAGATTAGAAGAAAACCGAAGGTGTAGTGGGTCATTTCTGCAACCCCAGCACTTTGGGAGGCTGAGGCAGTAGGATCAGTTGAAGACAGGTGTTCAAGACCAGCCTGGGCAACACAGTAAGAACACCTTCTCTAAAAAAAAAAAAAAGAAGAAGAAGAAAGAAAGAAAAAAAAATTAGTTGGGCATGGTGGCATGCACCTGTAGTGCCAGCTACCTAGGAGGCTAAGGCAGTAGAATTGCTTGAGCCCAAGAGTTGGAGGCTGCTGTGATCTATGATTGAGCCACTGCACTCCAGCCTGAGTGACAGAGCAAGACCCTGTCTGTAAAGTAAAATAATTTTTAAAACTAAAATGAAAAATCATAAGATGTAAAATGTTCAACAAAATTCACTAAAATGATAACCACCATTATCTCTGGATGGTGGAGTTAAAGGTTGCGATTTTTTTAAAAGACATGGTCTTACTCTGTTGCCCAGGCTGGAGTGTAGTGATTTGATCACAGGTCATTGTAACCTTGAACTCCTGGGTGCAAATAGCCCTCCCCCCTCAGCCTCCAGAGTAGCTAGGATACAGGTGCACACCACCATGCCTGGCTAATATTTTAACTTTTTTTTGTATTTTTTTGTTTGTTTGTTTGTTTGTTTTGAGATGGAGTTGCACTCTCGTCACCCAAGCTGGAATGCAATGGCATGATCTCGGCTCACTGCAACCTTTGCCTGCTGGGTTCAAGCGATTCTCCTGCCTCAGCCTCCTGAGTAGCTGGGATTACAGACATACACCACCATGCCCAGTATTTTTAGTAGAGACGGGGTTTTGGCATGTTGGCCAGGCTGGTCTCAAACTCCTGACCTCAGGATACACCCGCCTTGGCCTCCCAGAGTTCTGGGATTACAGACGTGAGCCACCACGCCTGGCCTAATTTAATTTTTTGTAGAGATAGGGTCACCTTATGGTGTCTGGGCTGGTATTGAACTCCTGGTCTCAAACCTTCCTTCCCATATTGGCCTCCCAAAGTGCTGGGATTAGAGGTGTGATTCACTGTGCCTAACCTGTTATTTATCTTTATGTCTCTATTTTTGAGCACAGTCAATGTCTAATACATAATAGATAACTAGCACATCCCAGAGAGTCAGTGAATGTTTACGGAAATAAAAAAAATAAAAAACAGAAAACAGTTAACTTGCTAAAGCCTACATGGTTAAGTGGCAAAGGCAAGACTGAAGCTTCCATCTGTCAGATGACAAAGTCAACACACCTCCCCAGAGGCTGAGCTGAGCAGAGCTGCAGTTTTCTACATAATGCATCTCAAGTTTTGTTGTTTGTTTTACAGCTGATTGGCTCCAAACATGGACTCCAAACATGGTTCCAAACACAGACTATATATGGCATTTGATTGATATGTACCTTAGTTCTCTTTTAATCAATAACAATTACCCTCACCTTTTAAAAAATTATGGTAAAATGTACATAACATAAAATTGACTATCTTAACACTACTGAGCTGTACACTTTAAAATGGTTAAGTACTTGCCGGGCACGGTGGCTCACACCTGTAATCCCAGCACTTTGGGAGGCTGAAGCGGGAGGATCACCTGAGGTCAGGAGTTCAAGACTATATGGCCAAAATGGCAAAAGCCCATCTCTACTAAAAATACAAAATTAGCTGGACATGGTGGTGTATGTCTGTAATCCCAGCTACTCGGGAGGCTGAGGCAGGAGAATTGCTTGAACCCAGGAGACAGAGGTTGCAGTGAGCCGAGATTGCACCACTGCACTCCCGCCTGGGCAACAGAGCAAGACTCCATTTCAAAAATAAATACATATGTACATACATAAAATGGTTAAGTAGCTTCACACTGTTGTACAGCCAATATCCAGAACTCATTTCATCTTGGAGAACTGAAACTGTACACCCGTTAAACAATAACTCACTATTTCCTTCTTTCCCTAACCCCTGGCAGCCACCATGCTACTTTCTGTCTCTATGGATTTAACTACTCTAGGTTATAGAAGTGGAGTCGTAGGGTATTAGTCCTTTTGTGACTGTTTCACATAGTATGATGTCCTCAAGTTTCATCCACGTTGTGCATATATCAGAATTTCCTTCCTTTTTAAGGTTGAATTAATATTCCATTGTATGTATGTGTAACAATTTATCCATTCATCCACCGATGGCCACTTGGGCTGCTTCCACCTTTTGGCTATTGTCAATTATGCTGCTATGAACATGTATGCATAAATATCTCTTTGAGAACCTTTCAGTTTTGGGGAGTATTGCTGTGGATTGAATGCTTGTGCTCCCCAAAATTCGTATGTTGAAACCCTAACCCCCAACGTGATAGTATTTGCAGGTAGGGCCTTTAGGAGGTAATCAGATTTAGATGAGGTCATGGGGGTTGAACCCCATGATGGAATTAGTGTCCTTTTAAGAAGAGGAAGAGGCCGGGTGTGGTGGCTCTCGCCTGTAATCCCAGCAGTTTGAGAGGCTGAGGTGGGAAGATGGCTTGAGGCCAGGAGTTTGAGACAAGCCTGGGCAACAAGGGGAGACCCTGTCTCTACAAAATATTTACAAATTCCCTGGTTGTGGTAGCATGTGCCTGTAGTCCTAGCTACTTGGGAGGCTGAGGGTGGGAGGATCAACTGAGCCCGGAAGGGTGAGGCCACAGTGAACTGTGACCATGCCACTGTATTCCAGCCTGGGTGACAGAGTGAGACCCAGTCTTAAAAGAAGAAAGAGACAGAGAGAGGAAGGAAGAGAAGGGAAGGGAAGGGCAGGGGAGGGAAGGGGACGGGAGGGGAGGGGAGGGAAGGGAGAGAAGAAGGAAAGGAAAGGAAAGGAAAGGAAAGGGAGAGAAGAAGGAAAGAAGGAAAGGAAAGGAAAGGAAAGGAAAGGAAAGGAAAGGAAAGGAAAGGAAAGGAAAGGAAAGGAAAGGAAAGGAAAGGAAAGGAAAGGAAAGGAAAGGAAAGAAAGGAAAGGAAAGGGAGAGAAAAGGAAAGGAAAGGAAAGGAAAGGAAAGGAAAGGAAAGGAAAGGAAAGGAAAGGAAAGGAAAGGAAAGGAAAGGAAAGGAAAGGGAGAGAAGAAGGAGAGGAGAGGAGAGAGGAGAGAGGAGAGAGGAGAGGAGAGGAGAGGGAAAGGTGCTATTTGTCCTATAGGATTTCTCACACTTTAGAATTGGCTGATCATATACTGTATTTTCATTTAACTTGTTCCTCTGTTTCCTACATTTCCTGTAAACCAGTAAGTTAGATCTAGATTCTTGATTAGATTCAGGTTCAATTCTTCTGGCAAGAATAATTCATAGATGGGAATATGTACTTCCTGTTGCAACACACCAGGAGGCATGTAATGTTTGCATATCCTGCTTTTGGTGATGTTAAGATTATAGATGAGTACAGATATTTTTCAGTGTAATTCATCCATTAAAAAGTTCCTCATCGGCTGGGCATGGTGGCTCATGCCTGTAATCCCAGCACTTTGGGAGGCCAAGGTGGGTGGATAACCTGATAGAGGAAAAGCTCTTCTTTATAGAACAATACCAGCTAATGAATGCAAAAAGGAATATTAGAACATTACCATTGTGCAACCCCTAATGAAATAATAGATATGGGAAATGATCCTCAATGGTTTCTAGGTAAATGTTGATGAGGAACTATTTTTTTCCAGACAGTCTCCTTCTGTTGCCCAGGCTGGAAGTGCAGTGATGCCATCTTGGCTCACTGCAACATCTGCCTCCTGGGTTTAAGCGATTCTCTTGCTTCAGTCTCCTGAGTAGCTGGGACTACAGACATGTGCCACCATACCCGGCTAATTTTTGTATTTTTAGTACAGATGGGATTTCACCATATTGGCCAGCCTGGTTTCAAACTCCTGACCTCAAGTGATCTGCCCGCCTTGGCCTCCCAAAGTGCTGGGATTACAGGCGTGAGCCATGGCGTCTGGCCTAGGATTAGTGCTTTCTTAGGACCAACTTAGAAAATAGCCTTTCCCTGGCTCTTTTTCAACAGCTCCCAATCTAAAATGATCCCCCACTGCTGAAGAGTTCTGAACATATGAAGGTATTGAAGGCAAAGTTGTCTTGGGTGCCTATCATCCCTTTCCTTTCTACTAGCAGCCTTTTTTTTTTTTTCATTAAGAACTAACCCTGATCTACCTGGTAGGCCAGGCAATCACGAGTGGCCCTTGCTTCCAGACCAGGGTCAGGGACCTAGGACCCAAACCAGGCTCCTCAGTCAAGCCTCTGATTTTTGCTTGGGTTATTGACAACAACTTGCACTCTGTTTCCTGGAATCACCAGATGTTATAATCATCTCTTTCAAGGAGCAAAAAGAAATATGAAGTATATGGCTGGAAGCGGTGGCTCAGGCCTGTATTCTCAGCACTGTGGGAGGCTGAGGCAGGCAGATCACCTGAGGTCAGGAGTTTGAGACCAGCCTAGCTAACATGGAGAAACCCCGTTTCTACTAAAAATACAAAAAATTACCCGGTGTGGTGGTGTGCACCTGTAATCCCAGCTACTCAGGAGGCTGAAGCAGGAGAAATGCTTGAACCCAGGAGGTGGAGGCTGCAGTGAGCCAAGATTGTGCCATTGCACTCCAGCTTGGGCAACAAGAGTGACACTCTGTCAAAAAAAAAAAAAAGAAAAAAAAGAAAAGAAATATGAGATACGGTCTTTGTGCATTTTAATCCCTAGACTGTAGTTACATGATCATGGCTAAGGCCAGGTCTATCCCTGGACTTATTTTGTTGATCACTACAATTACTTTTTCACTATGCTAGTTTTAGTTTGATTTATTTCATTTAAAACTAAAATATCCTTAACCCAAAGGGCTAAAAGAAAGGAAAAGATACACAGTGTATGGAAAAAAGAGAAATTTAGCTGAATGGCACAATAATATGTTTCTCCAAACTTCCAATTGTTTAGTCAATAAATTGTATACCTGCAAGGAATTTTACAAATTATAGGCATGCATCACATAACAATGTTTTGGTCACCCATGAACTGCATACACCATGGTATTATATGGTATCCCATGAGATTATCCCGTCCCAGTGGGACAAGACCAGACACAGAACCTTCAATTCCTTATTCTTTTTTAAATTTTTTTTTTTTTTTTTTTTTTTTTTTTGTCTGTAGAGACAGGGTCTTGCTGTGTTGCCTAGGCTGGTCTTGAACTCCTGGGCTCAAGTGATCCTCCTGCGTGGGCCTCCCAAAGTGGTGGGATTACAGATGTGTGTCACCATGCCCGGCCCAATTCCCCATTCTTTGTCTCTCTACTAGAACTCTTTGTCCACCTAAAACCAGCGTGACACAGAGATAAATATTTCCTGTTTGGCAATTGACTGAGACTTCTGATTGCAAAACAATCCCACATGGAAGTCCTCCACCTGTAACTTCTATACTCCTCCCTATAAAAGTCTAAGGCAAAATCACCCTGCTAAGAGACTCTGATCTTAGGATTTGGAATGCTTTTCCTATTGTAATAGCCTGAATAGATCAATTCCCTTACTTGTTTAGGTTTTGTATTTGACTAAAGCACCCACCAAAAAGCTGGAAATTTTAAACTAAAGCAAAAAATAAAAAATAAAAAAAAAAGTTCAAGCACACCTAAAGAAAGATGGGTCACAGAGTTCCAAGGAAAAGGAAGATCTAGTTGCCTCAAAGCTGATCCCCTAAGTCATATACAGTCATTAAATCTGCATCTGGGGCAGACTGGGGTGCCAACCGGATTATTAAGCCATTATCCATTCAGCTTCAGGGGAGGGGACACTGTGAGGAAGCTCAATACATGATTTCTGAATTGAATGAAATGAAATCTGTTAATTTGCCTTGGTGCTAATTAGGGGAAAGTTTAAGGTTGATAAAGGAAAAAAAGCAGCCCCTGACAAAAAACTGGCCTGGCACCCACAGCTATACCATGTTAGTCTTCTGTTGGACATAATCTCACAGAATACTAATATCAGAAAGGTTACTCAGAGACCATGATAAAGTAAGACTAAATAAGGCCACTTCAGAATTTTGCATAACTACAGACAAATACAGGGGCACAGTGCCATGCAAAGTACCTAAACATCCTATCTCCACTAAAATGAGTGACTGCCAACTTTTTTTTTTTTTTTAACCAACAAGAGCTTTATCCTTACTCTTGTCTGCCCTCCCTATAGATAAAATTTGAGGCAGTCAATGGTAGAGCAGCCGATTGTATAACTGATCCTTTTTTCTGACAGTATCCAATCTCAACAGAACAGTTTCCTTAGACCCTGCCCCAAATAATCCTCCTACTGAGACATCCCATGCTACAAGTAATAAATCTAACCTGTTTACTTTGGTTGGAAGGCATTGACAAGGTGCCTTGGCTAAACAACTTGAATTTGTAGAGCTAGGCAAATCATGAGGAAGCCTCTGAAGAAAAATAATAGAAATTTGTATACAAAATGAAATATTTTATAACTGATGGCAAATCAAAGGCTACTAAAGGAAACTGAGTCACCAAGGAATTAGAAAAGACTTCTCTGAATGGAGGGCTGTGCCAGGGAGTTTCAGGAGGCTGTGCACATTTTCATTATCTTTAAAAGCGTGTGCAGCATGAATTAACACAACTGAAAACACTTTCAGAACTTAATTCTACATTCCATTCTCTTCTGGAACGTCAGGAGCTATGCCCATGTTAATTATGTTCCCCCAGACTACCCTGAAAGCCAAGAGGGATGTTATCTCCACACAAATTCCCAAACACCAAAGATGTTAGAACTAGCACATTACCATTTTGCAATCCCTAATGAAATAATAGATCTGAAAAATGATCATCAATGGCTGTTAAAGCCATTAGGTAAAATGTTATTTTAATGCTCTTAGTCTGTATCAGCTAAGAAAATTATAAAATCCATGTAATGGGTGGCAAAAACTTCTTGCTGTTTCTCAGTATCCACCTATACCTTTTTTTTTTTTTTTTTTTTTTAGACTGGGGTTTCACTCTGTTGCCCAGGTTGAAGTGCAGTGGTGATCATTGCTCACTGTGGCCTGGACCTCCTGGGCTAAAGCGATCATCCTGCCTTTGGCTTCTCAAAGTGCTGGGATTATAGGAATGAGCCACTGAGCCCAGGCCCATCTGTACTCTTTACACAGTGTACCTGGTACCCAATGCCCATAATACATGCCTTTCCTAGCCTTCTTGGCAGTTAGTTGTGGTCACGTGACTAAATTCTAGTAAGATGAAACCAAAATGGAATGTGGTGGCTACCAGAGCCTTTCTTATCAACGCTTTTTGTTTGTTTTTTCTTTTCCTTTTTTTTTTTTTTAAGCGATTGGATTTTGCTACATTGCCCAGGGTGGACATGAACTCCTACCTCAGTCCCTCCCCACCACCCAGTGGCTGAGACCATAGGAACGAGCCACCGCACCTGGCTTCAGCCCTTTGTACTCTTCTTTATTGCTTCTTCAATCCTGCTACTAGATTAGAATGCAGGCATCCGGGATTGTGATTCCAGGTTATGCTCCGTGTCAGAAGAGAAAAGGCAGCTGGGTGTGGGAAATCACGGCTCACAGCTGTAAACTCAATGCTTTGGGAGGCCCATGGCAGGAGGATTGCTTGAGCCTAGGAGTTTGAGACCAGACTGAGCAACATAGTGAGACCCCATCTCTACAAAAAATTTAAAAATTAGCCAGGTGTAGTGGCATGCGCCTGTGGTCCCAGCACTTTGGGAGGATTGAGTCCAGTTCACGGTTACAGTGAGCTATGATCTCACAACTATATTCCAGCCTGGGTGACAGTGAGACCATCTCTAAAAAAATAAAAAATAAAAAAAAAGAGTGGAGGAGAGGAAAAAGGGGGGAGGGGAAAGAAGCGAAGAAGAAAGAGAAGGGCAGAGAAGTAAAGGGGAGAAGAGGGAAAGGGGGAAGGGAGGACAGGGAGAAGTGCAGGAAGGGTGGCAGGAGCAGAGGCCCAGAGATTACACTGGAAACTGTTATGATGCTTTCTGGTGCAAGTTACAGAATACTAATTCAAGATGCTGGAAATAATAAGGTAATGTGTTTGTTATCTCACATATGAAGTCCATGGATAGGATGGGCTCAGGAATGAAAGGTACAGCTGGGCTCTAGCTCCACAAAATGGCTACCTGCATGATAGCAGGTATCATGCTAAAAGCATTGCTCAGAGGAAGAAAAGGGACCTTTGTCCTGTATCTCTTTCTTAAAAGTGAAGAATCCTTTTCTAGAAGCTTCCCAGCAGACTTGTCATCCAGCATCACTGTCCAGAACTAGATTATATACCCGTTATCAAAACAATCACAGGCAAGGATGGTAAAGTGACCAGGACTAGTAAACCATTCATACAAGATCTATCTCTAGAACTGGGGGTGGGATCACCATCCCGAGTCACACAGGACAGGGATAGACAGAGGACCACTACTATGGTTGTGCAAGTTGTGTACTGCACAACTCCAGGAGGCCTCACTCGTAGTCAGTCATTTGTAAGGTTATTATGACAAATTTCCAATAGATGGCAGTAAAGTGCCTGGGAAAAGGGCATCTTTTTCTGACTTCTGAAGTCACAGCAAGCAGACAAGGTAGATACCTAACACAATCAAGATTCTGTTAGAAAGAACGTGGCGGGGGTGGTGGGAAATGAGTACTTGACAGGTAATGAGAGTTCTGCAGCAGAAAGTAAATAATCTAACTTACAGTAAATCTTTTAAAATTATATATGGTAAAAAAAAAAAAAGAAAAAAATTATATATGGTAAATTCTATTTTAATGAAATAATCCATTCCAGGTTTAAGAAAATCTTGAATATTTTATTCAATTCCAATATAGTTACTCTGCAAAAACAAATTAGACAAACAGATATCCTAAATTGAAAATCATGATGTACAAAACCCACTATCATTACCAAAAAAAAGTTTAAAATAAAGTGTCAAGATTGATTTTTACAAGAACAGCATTCATACATCAAAAACCTCTCTCTTTTTTATACCAAACGATTAAGGTATACTGAAAATTACTATACCTCAAGAAAATATATCAACAGATGAAATATTATCACTGAAGATTAGTCACATAAGGCATGATTAGTTTTAAGAAATTTAAATAAAATATTAAAGTTCCTTCACTATTTCTGTCAACTGCATGTCCACAGGAAAAAAAAAAGTCAAAACTAAACAGGCAGACAAATGATAAAGTTGGGAATATACAGTGATATATCAGGAATTTTTTTTTTTTTTGAGACAAGGTCTCCATCTGTTGCCCAGGGTAGAATGCAGTGGTATGACCGTGGCTCACTGCAGCCTCAAACTCCTAGGCTCAAGCAATCCACCCTCTTCAGCCTCAGCCTACTACGTATTTGGGATTACACAGCATGCCACCACGCTAGGCTAATTTTTAAATTTTTGTAGAGATGAGGGTCCCCCTATGTTGCCTAGACTGGTCTTGAACTCCTCACCTCAAGTAATCTTCCCGCCTTGGCCTCCCAAAGTGCTAAGATTATACATGTGAGCCACTACATCTGGCCTAGGAAGTTTTTTTTTTTTTTTTTTTTT
>NW_016805422.1:3092840-3102827 GCF_001698545.2 Rhinopithecus bieti
ATTCTCCTGCCTCAGCCTCCCGAGTAGTTGGGACTACAGGCGCCCGCCACCTCTCCCGGCTAGTTTTTTTGTATTTTTTTAGTAGAGACGGGGTTTCACCGTGTTAGCCAGGATGGTCTCGATCTCCTGACCTCGTGATCCGCCCGTCTCGGCCTCCCAAAATGCTGGGATTACAGGCTTGAGCCACCGCGCCCGGCCCATTTCCTTACTTTGAACCAGGTGCTAGTATAGAAGCCCATACCTTCCCTCTTCAGTTTTCCTGTTAATCAGTTTCCTCCAAATTTGACTATCAACTTGCTAAAACTGCCAAATCAACCAATAGAGTGGTCAAGGAGGCAGATGCTCCCACCCAAGTAGAGCTATTAGATAAGACCACTGCTCCACTTGGCGGCTGGAGTGTAACTTTGAGGCAGAGGTACTCAGTTAAGCAGTACTCAGGTTCCTGACCCAGGGTCATAAATGTCTGTTGTTTTAACCACTAAATTTTAGCGTAATTTGTTACACAGCAATAGATAATAGTGGTGGGTTGAACTGTGGCTCACAAAAAGATACATTCAAGTCATAACTCCTGGTACCTGTGAATTTGACTTTGTTTGGAAATAGGGACTTTGCAGATGTAATCAGGTGAAGATGAGGTCATACTGGATTAGGATCAACCTTAAATCCAATGAAGGAAAGGTGAGATCCTGTCTCTACAAAAAATGGAAAAAGTAGACAGGCATGGTGGTATGCACCTCTAGTAGCCCCAGCTAATCAGGAGGCTGAGGCTGAGAAGGGAAGATCGCTTGAGCCCAGGAGTTCGAAGCCACAGTGAGTTATGATCATGCCACTGCACTCCAACCTTGGTGACAGAGTAAGACCCTGTTTCTAAACAAAAAAGTAAGCAAGGAAGAAAAGAAGAGGATACAGGTGGGCGCAGTGGCTCATGTCTGTAATCAAAGCATTTTGGGAGGCTGAGGCGGGTGGATCACCTGAGGTCAGGAATTCGAGAGCAGCCTGACCAACATGGTGAAACCCTGTCTCTACTAAAAACACAAAAATTAGCCAGGCGTGGTGGTGGGCATCTGTAATCCCAGCTACTCAGGAGGCTGAGGTAGGAGAATCACTTGAACTTGGGAGAAGGAGGTTGCAGTGAGCCGAGATGGCACCATTGCACTGGGCGACAAGAGCAAAACTCCGTCTCAAAAAAAGAAAAAAAAAAAAAAAGAGGATAAGAAGAGACAGGAGAACAAGGATAAGGCCGTGATTGGTGTGATGCAGCTACAGACCAACGAATGTCAAGGACTGCTGGAGCCACAAAGTGCTGGGAAGAGGCAAGGAAGAATTATTCCCAAGAGCCTTTAGAGGAAGGACGGTCCTGCCGACATCTTGATTTCAGACTTCCATCCTCCAGAACTGTGACACAATACATTTCTGTTGCTTGAAGCCATCTAGTTTGTGGTAATTTGTTATGTCAGCCCTAGGAAACTAATGTAATAACTAATACAGCAACTTACAGTAAGGGGTAGAACATGGACTTCAGACAGAAAAAGACATTTGAGTGGACTGACAGAGATTAGAGTCAGGGAAGGTAATATGACCCAGGTATTTGGTCTAAAAGCTGGCCCTGGAGTCACAGTGAAAAGCTAAATTTAGTCAAATTGCATTGTTAGTTTTTTATAATTGGCCAAGTACTATGTCTTCGGTGAAGAGATGTGTTAAAGACAGTGGACAGAAATCTAGGTGGCACTTCCAAGGGATGTCCCTGAGATACCCAGATGAGGGGAGAAGGGAAGGAATACCAGTGTAGCAAATCCTCAAGTTTGGAAGTACCATTGGAAGCCAGTTAAGGAAGGTCCTACCTCACCTGGTCAAACTAAGCTGGTCCCAGATTCCACTTAAGGTAGTTTTTAAAAATGAGTACACTATACTTATGTCTGTTACATTACATTTACAGTTTGTTTATTTTTGGTCTAGTTTTGCATTAAAATACTTTTTGGAAAACAAAATCCAAATTTTACTTAAATGCACTAAGTGGCAAAAGAATTTGTCCACCCTATATCAAACTGGCTAAGGATAGGAGAGTACCCTTCTAGAAGCAAGGCATAAATGGAGGCAGTAATGACTGCCAATAGATACTGGAAAAGAGCCTCTGGAGTTGAAATGGATGGGAGAAGAAAATTCTGACATCTCTATACAACTATGCTGGATGATCCCTTCTCACTACGGTTTTTCTCATAGTAGCAGAGACAATTAAGTGCTATAAAAACTGAGAAGGAGATGGACAAATCACTATGAGCAAGGACAGCATTTGAGTGAAGCCTCTGTATAGGATTTGAATTGAAAAAAAGCTGGGCGCGGCGGCTCACACCTGCAATCCTAGCACTTTGGGAGGCTGAGGTCAGGAGTTCAAGACCAGCATGAACAACATGGAAAAATACAACCCCATCTCTACTCAAAATACAAAAATTAGCCAGGCATGGTGGCACGCACCTGTAATCCCAGCTACTTAGGAGGCTGAGGCAGGAGAATGGCTTGAACCCGAGAGGCAGAGGTTCTGGTGAGTCAAGATCATGCCACTGCACTCCAGCCTAGGCAACAGAGCATCTCAAAAAAAAGAAAAAAAAAAAGAAAATGTGGATGACAGAAACCAAGTAAGACAATGCTTAGAGATAGGAATGAACAGTGTGTACAAAAGAAAAAAAAAAGCAGCTTAATACTAGACTTATGAAAGATAAGCCCTGATTGCTAAACGTTGTCCCTTTTAAAGGTATCCAACAGGCCGGGCGCGGTGGCTCAAGCCTGTAATCTCAGCACTTTGGGAGGCCGAGATGGGCGGATCACGAGGTCAGGAGATCGAGACTATCCTGGCTAAGACAGTGAAACCCCGTCTCTACTAAAAAATACAAAAAACTAGCCGGGCGAGGTGACAGGCACCTGTAGTCCCAGCTACTCGGGAGGTTGAGGCAGGAGAATGGCGTGAACCCGGGAGGCGGAGCTTGCAGTGAGCTGAGATCCGGTCACTGCACTCCAGCCTGGGCGACAGAGTGAGACTCCGTCTCAAAAAAATAAAAATAAAAATAAAGGTATCCAACAATTAGTGACCCTTGACATGAGCACTATAACAAAAAATAGCATATTCTTTTTCAAACGAGGAAATAGAAGACAAATAGATTGCCCATGGCAGCCTAAAAACCCAGTAGAGCCAACCATGGGAATAATGATACCTTTATATTCTGTGTTAATCTGATCTGGGGGATTCAAATGTATTTCACAAGAGGAAGTTATTCAATCATAGAATCTACTTCTTTTAAAAAACACATAAGGCCGGGGCGGTGGCTCACACTTGTAATTCCAGCACTTTGGGAGGCCGAGGCAGGTGGGTCACAAGGTCAGGAGATTGAGACCATCCTGGCTAACACAGTGAAACCCCATTTCTACTAAAAATACAAAAAACTAGCTGGGCAAGGTGGCAGGTGCCTGTAGTCCCAGCTACTCGGGAGGCTGAGGCAGGAGAATGGCGTGAACCCGGGAGGCGGAGCTTGCAGTAAGCTGAGATCCGGCCACTGCACTCCAGCCAGGGCAACAGAGCAAGACTCTGTCTTAAAAAAAAAAAGAAAAAATACATAAAGAGGTCAGGTGCAGTGGCTCATGCCTGTAATCCCAGCACATTGGAAGGCTGAAGTGAGAAGATTGCTTAAGCCCAGGAATTTGAGACCAGCCTGGGCACATATTTTTAAAATAAAATAAAATAAAATAAAGTGGCAGAAAAATTTGAACCTAAAAGAGAAATTAACATGAAAATCATATAATTATTTTCCTCATACAAGGAAATGTTATAAGCTAATTTTCACACAAATTCTTACCAACTTTGTTGGTAAGAATTTTCAACCCAATTTACCTATACTTATTTATCATAAGGCTCCTAGTCTTGATATCAATAATCATATCCAATAATGGTGAATAAGCCAAGAGAAGCAAGTGACTTGTGCAAGATATCCCAGTGCAGACCTTGGAGTCTCTTCACTCAAAAGTCAATTCATATTACCTATCTTTCAGCCTACCCTTCATATCACCATGTAGTGTGCTCTTCAGCTTAATTAACACTTTTCAAATACTATACCTGATGAACTGTCAGTGTTACATACTCTCATGTAACATAAATTTAGGTGTCATTAGGCTATGAAATTATAATGTTCAAATAGCACAATTTTCTACAATATCCACATTTCACAGTGCAAACAAAAAGAAAAATCATTTTGTCTACATTTTACCTTTGCATTTTCCTTTACATATACTATGAACAATAAATAGTATTCTTTTTTTTTTTAAAGCAAAGGAGACCTTTTGCAAAAAAAACTAAACCGCCGGGCGTGGTGGCTCATGCCTATAATCCCAGCACTTTGGGAGGCCGAGGCGGACAGATCACGAGGTCAGGAGATCGAGACCATCCTGGCTAACACAGTGAAACCCCGTCTCTAGCAAAAATACAAAAAAATTAGCTGGGTGTGGTGGCGGGTGCCTGTAGTCCCAGCTACTCGGGAGGCTGAGGCAGGAGAATGGCTGAACCCAGGAGGCGGAGCTTGCAGTGAGCCGAGATTGCGCCACTACACTCCAGCCTGGGCGATGGAGCAAGACTCCGTCTCAAAAAAACAAAACAAAACAAAACAAAACAAAACAAAACAAAAAAAACTAAACCAAGATCCAACAATTCATAGTATAACAAAGAATGACTTAAAGTTGCAAACCTTTGAGAAGCTTCTTCAGTAGTTCATCAGAGTATTTCAGGGCTCCAAGATGAGCAAGAACCTGAGGTAATCTATAATCAGCAAACATGGTGATACTGGAGATGTCCTTAAAGCAGCCATCTCCTTTTCCTTCCAATACACTCCACGTATCTGCTACAAGGATTTGGGCTCGTTTGTAAAAAGAAACTCTTTTCCCCTGATGAATGAAGAGAATATGAATGTTATCTGGGTATCTGAAAGCTTTATATATGCTATTTTTTAAAGGTGAAGGTTGAAACATTTTTTTTAAAAGGCAGAATAATCTTACTTTGTTAGTAAGAATTTATAGATTGGCTGGGCACATGGCTCCCGCCTGTAATCCCAGCACTTTGGGAGGCTGAAGTGGGCAGATTGCTTGAGCCCAGGAGTTCAACCAGTCTGTGAAACATGGCATAATTCCATCTCTACAAAAAACAAAAAATTAGCTGAGCTGGGCGTGGTGGCACACATCTATGGTCCCAGATACTCAGGAGGTAAGGTGGGAGAATCGCCTGAGCCTGGGAGGTCAAGGCTGCAGTGAACCGTGATCACACCACTGCAATCCAGTCTGGGTGACACAGGCAGACCCAGTCTCAAAAAAAACAAGAATTCATAGATCTTTTACAGGAAACAAAAGGATTTAATAAACATTAAATTTTCTATCATTCCAAACTCACTTCCCATTTTTAAAGGCACATAAAATACAATTTATGTAATCTTGATACTACTAAGTATTATCTTTCAATGGCAATACTGCATATACACATTCCTGCAATATAATCCAAGGGCTTATTATTTTAAATGTGTAGATAGCATTCCTTTTGAAAGTTTCTTAAATTAAAACACGTCTGTTTTTCTGATTGCAATATAATTGACATTAATTGTATAATATACAGCAAAGTATAGGCCAGGAGTGGTGGCTCATGCCTGTAATCCCAGCACTTTGGGAGGAGACGCGGGAGGATCACGAGGTCAGGAGTTTGAGACCAGCCTGGCCAACATGGTAAAACTCCATCTCTACTAAAAATACAGAAATTAGCTGGGTGTGGTGGCGAGCACCTGTAGTCCCAGACTCAGGGGGCTGAGGCAGAAGAATTGCTTGAACTCGGGTGGCGAAGGGTGCAGTGAGTCGAGATCATACCACTGTACTCCAGCCTGGGCGATAGAGCAAGGCTCTGTCTCAAAACAAAAGCAACATATAAAGAATCATCATCCATAAGCTCAGGTCTGAAGAGAACTACAACATTCATTTTTAACTGTTTCCTTTCAGATAATATGATTAACTTATTTTATAAAGACATTAATTGATCAACAGCTAAGCTAGAAAATGATAATATTTACCAACTTTGGAAATGGTCAAAGTTGATATGTAAGTCCAAATATGAAAATAAAATAGCCAATTATATTTATATATAGAAAAGACAAATTTAACCAAGCATTAGTGGGTTATAATTTAACTCAAAAATTCTAGTTAAGTGTGGTGGCTTACACTTGTAATCCCATCAACTTGGGAGGCCGAAGCAGGAGGATTGTTTGAAGCCAGAAGTTCAAGACCAGCCTGGGCAACGATGAAACTCCATCTCTACAAAACATGGCGAAATCCTGTCTCTACAACCACCACACCTGGCTAATTTTCGTATTTTAGTAGAGATGGGCTTTCACCATGTTGGCCAGGCTGGTCTCAAACTCCTGACCTCAGGCAATCTGCCTGCCTTGGCCTCCCAAAGTGCTGGGATTACAGGTGTGAGCCACTATGCCCAGCCTACAAAAAAAATATATATTTTTAATTAGCCAGGTGTGGTGGCACGTGCCTGTAGTCTCAGCTACTCACCAGGCTGAGGCAGGGGGATTGCTTGAGACTGGGAGGTAGAGGCTGCAGTGAGCTATGATCACATCACTGAACTCCAGCCTGGGCAACTGACTGAGGCACTATCTCAAAAAAAAAAAAAAAAAAAAACTCAAAAAAACTCTGTAAATCTACAAATGCAAATCAGCCTAAACTATGGAAAAACATAGATAATTACAATCGACTACTAGTCCTAATACCAATAGTAATAATCTTAAATCATGTTTTATAAATGTTATGTTTATCAATATTACTAGCTCCCAAAATATATCTTGACCACCTTGGAGGAGAATATTTTAACTTGTAAATGACATAAACAAATAAATACGAGACTAAAAGTTTAAGGAAAGGCTCTATACAAAAATTCCTTAAGATGATACTACAGATTCTTTTATTTACTAACAAAACGCAATGATATGCTATCATAACAAGAAATAACCTAATATTGCTTAACCTTAAGATATGCCTATTGTAACATATCCAGACCTATTTTTTTTTTTTTTTTTGAGACGGAGTCTCGCTCTGTCGCCCAGGCTGGAGTGCAGTGGCCAGATCTCAGCTCACTGCAAGCTCCGCCTCCCGGGTTTACGCCATTCTCCTGCCTCAGCCTCGTGAGTAGCTGGGACTACAGGCGCCCGCCACCACGCCCGGCTAGTTTTTTTGTATTTTTTAGTAGAGACGGGGTTTCACCATGTTAGCCAGGATGGTCTCGATCTCCTGACCTTGTGATCCGCCCGTCTCGGCCTCCCAAAGTGCTGGGATTACAGGCTTGAGCCACTGTGCCCAGCCCAGACCTATTTTTATTATACTAAATAAATTAAAACTTCTAAAGCTACATTTAACAAAGTCAGAATTCGTTTTCCAGAGCAAATACACATGTTCATTTTCTGACATGGCGTAATGTCTCTAAATTAAATTGAGGGGCTGAAGGAACAAATCACAATTTAAAACATTCCTACATTACGCTATCACCCTATATTCCTAAACCTATCTAAATATGACAACTTGGCAATTGTTCCTCTATATAAACTAGATTCATATATGGCAACCAGGTTTCTAGTTCAAGTCTAGTTTATAAAACAGCACAAGACATGGCTAGGCACAGTGGCTCATGCCTGTAATCCCAGCACTTTGGGAGGCCAAGACGGGAGGATCACCTGAGGTTGAGAGTACGAGACCAGCTGACCAACATGGAGAAACCCTGTCCCTACTTAAAAAAAAAATACAAAATTAGCCAGGCATGATGGCACATGCCTGTAATCCCAGTCACTCGGGAGGCTGAGGCAGGAGAATCACTTGAATCTGGGAGGCGGAGGCTGTGGTGAGCCGAGATCACGCCATTGCATTCCAGCCTGGGCAACAAGAGTGAAATTCCGTCTTGAGGAAGAAAAAACATAAAAAACAGCAAGACTTAAGACTTAATTTATAAAAATGTCTATCAAACACAATTACTACACTATAAAGTTTATTATAATAGAAGCCATTATCTGCTATTTTTAACAAGATTCATAGAGCAAAATGGAAAAAACTAGCAATCAAACTTACGTAACAACCCACAGGGAAAAAAACAAAAAATAAAAATAACAAAATCAGTGCTAGCATCTAAGAAAACATATAAATGATCACATCACTGCTGTTTCCATGGTAGCAGACAGTATATGTAAAGAATAGATTATAATAGATATAATAATATATTAAGATAAAAAAGGACAAAAAGATTTAAAGGAGGAATCAAAAATAAATTCAAGTCATCTGTAAAACATTTTCCTTTTCTTTTTTTTTGGAGACGATGTCTTGCTCTGTTGCCCAGGCTGGAGTGCAATGGTGCGATCTCGGCTCACTGCAACCTCCACCTCCCGGGTTCAAGCCGTTCTCCTGCCTTAGCCCTCCTAAGTAGCTGAGATTACAGGCATGAGCCACCACACCTGGCTAATTTTTGTATTTTTAGTAGAGATGGGGTTTCACCATGTGTGCCAGGCTGGTCTCGAACTCCTGACCTTGTGATTCACCCGCCTCGGTCTCCCAAAGTGCAGGGATTACAGGCATGAGCCACCGCGCCCGGCCATCTACAAAACATTTTCTTGGTAAGTTCATTATGGTTTTGGAAATCAAATGATTTTGTAATCAAATTCTGGATCTCTAAAATATTAACTGGTATCACTAAAAATACTAGTAAATCTCCAAATAACAATTGCTTACATGTTTCATGATATTGTTTTGTGATTTAAATATTTTTTAAATAGTACCTTTATAAAATAATTGTCAATAAAAAGCTCTATGACCATGAGTTAATTTTTTTCTTTTCTTTTTTTTTTTTTGAGACGGAGTCTCGCTCTGTCGCCCAGGCTGGAGTGGAGTGGCCGGATGTCAGCTCACTGCAAGCTCCGTCTCCCGGGTTTACGCCACTCTCCTGCCTCAGCCTCCCGAGTAGCTGGGACTACAGGTGCCTGCCACCTCGCCCGGCTAGTTTTTTGTATTTTTTAGTAGAGACGGGGTTTCACGGTGTTAGCCTGGATGGTCTCGATCTCCTGACCTCGTGATCCGCCCGTCTCGGCCTCCCAAAGTGCTGGGATTATAGGCTTGAGCCACCGCGCCTGGCAATTTTTTTTTCTTTTTTTTTTTTGAGACAGGGCCTCACTGCCGCCCAGGTTGTGGATCGATTACGGCTCACTCCAGCCTTGACCTCCCCAGGCTCAAGCAATCCTCCCATCTCAGCCTCCTGAAGAGCTGGCACTATAGGTGTTCACCACCAAGGCCAGTTACTTTTTTTGTTATTTTGCAGAGATGAGGTTTCCCCATGTTGCCCAGGCTGGTCTTGAATTCCTGGGCTCAAGTGATCTACCCGCCTTGGCCTCCCAAGGTTCTAGGATTACAGGCAAGAGCCATCACACTGGGACATTTAAGTTTCTTGAAAAAATTCTTCCATAATTTTATCATGAATAAATAGAAAGTTCAAGGATTACCAATACTTAAGAACAACATAGGCCAAGTGCGGTGGCTCACGCCTGTAATCCCAGCACTTTGGGAGGCTGAGGTGGGCAGATCACCTGAGGTCAGGAGTTCAAGACCAGCCTGGCCAACATGGTGAAACCCTGCCTCTACAAAAATATAAAAATTGTGGCCGGGCACGGTGGCTCAAGCCTGTAATCCCAGCACTTTGGGAGGCCGAGACGGGTGGATCGCGAGGTCAGGAGATCGAGACCAACCTAGCTAACACGGCGAAACCCCGTCTCTACTAAAAAAATACAAAAAACTAGCCGGGCGAGTTGGCGGGCGCCTGTAGTCCCAGCTACTTGGGAGGCTGAGGCAGGAGAATGGCGTAAACCCGGGAGGCGGAGCTTGCAGTGAGCTGAGATCCGGCCACTGCACTCCAGCCTGGGCAACAGAGCGAGACTC
>NW_016805422.1:3102942-3121438 GCF_001698545.2 Rhinopithecus bieti
GACTCCGTCTCAAAAAAAAAAACAAAACAAAAAAACAAAACAAAACAAAAAATAAAATAAAAATAAAAATTGACCGGGCATGATGGCAAGGCGCCTGTAATCCCAGCTACTCGGGAGCTTAGGTGGGAGAATAGCTTCAACCCAGGAGGCGGAGGTTGCAATGAACTGAGATTGCGCCATTACACGCCAGCAAGACTCCGTCTCAAAAAAAAAAAAACAAAAAACAAAAACAAAGGCCAGCGCGGTGGCTCACGCCTGTAATCCCAACACTTTGGGAGGTCAAGGTGGGTGGATCACCTGAGGTCAGGAGTTCGAGACCAGCCTGGCCAACATGGTGAAACCCCATCTCTACTAATATACAAAAATTAGCCTGGCATGGTGGTGTGTGCCTCTAATCCCAGCTAACTAAGGAGGCTGAGGCAGAAGAATCGCTAGAACCCGGGAGGCGGAGGTTGCTGTGAGCAGAGATCATGCCATTGCACTCCAGCCTGGGCGAAAGAGGGAGACTCTGTCTCAAAAAACAACAACAATACCACTAAAAATAAAAAATAAAATGTTATCTATTGAAATATCAAACAGCTGTTTTTTATATTTATCAGTATGTCACAGTAACAATTTGTTAATTAGAACTTCTACAAAGTACTGCATTACTCTAAATCAGAGTAACTTGAAGAGCTTAAAAAATAGCTCTTCTTTCACCTATTCATCAGGATCTTTGAGGGTGGTGTTTTGGAAATATATCTGAATTTTAAGGCTCCTAAGTGATTCTGGGGCACAGCCAGGTTGGGAAATCACTGATCTAAATCTGTCTAAGTTAAAAATTGTTAACTTTATTCATCTGTTCACGTCTAAAAATGAATGATAATCTCAGTAAACAGGTATACATTAAAATCACATGACTAGTTTGTGCAAATTGTTTATTTTATTTATTTACTTTTGGGGACAAGGTCTTGCTCTTCCAGGCTGGAGGAGAGTAGAACTATCATAGCTCACTGCAGCCTCCACCTCCTGGGCTCAAGCAATCCTCCTGCCTCGGCCTCCTGAGTAGCTAGAACCACAGGCATGCAACCACGCCTGGCTAGTTTTTAAATTTTTTGTAGAAACGGAGTCTCACGTGTTGCCCAGGCTGGTCTTGAACTCCTGGGCTCAAGCAATCCACTTACCTCAGTCACCCAATGTGTTGGGATTATGGGCTTGAGCCACCATGGCTAGCCCATTTTGGGGATTTTTCTGTAAAACTGTATTTTAGAAACAAGTACTCATGAGAAATGGTTTCTGTACCAATTTTCATTTAAAAATGTATCAGATTGGGTTGGGCGCTGTGGCTCACGCCTGTAATCCCAGAACTTTGGGAGGCCAAGGCGGGTGGATCACAGGGTCAGGAGTTCAAGATCAGCTTGGCCAACATTGTGAAACCCCATCTCTACTAAAAATACAAAAATTAGCCATGCATGGTAGTGGGTGCCTGGAATCCCAGCTACTCGGGAGGCTGAGGCAGAGAACTGCTTGAACCCGGGAGGCGGAGGTTGCAGTGAGCAGAGATGGTGCCACTGCACTCCAGCCTGGGTGACAGAGTAAGACTCCATCTCAAAAAAAAGTATCAGATTGGCTGGGCATGGTAGTTGAAGCCTGTAATTCCAGCACTTTGGGAAGCTGAGGCAGGCAGATCACTTGAGGTCAGGAGTTCAAGACCAGCCTGGCCAACATGGTGAAACCCTGTTTCTACCAAAAATACAAAATTAGCCAGGCATGGTGGTGGGTGCCTGTAATCCCAGCTACTTGGGAGACTGAAGCAGGAGAATCATTTGAACCCAGGAGGTGGAGGTTGTAGTGAGCTAAGATACTGCCACTTTCTGGTACATTTTAAAAAATTGAACTTTTCAGCAAAGCAAAACCAAAGCACTGTGCTATAAATGAAATGCAGTTCTTTATAGCAGTATGAGAACAGACTAATACAATTGTATTCTTTTTTTTTTTTCTCTTGAGATGGAGTCTTGCTCCTATCCTCCAGGCTGGAGTGCAGTGACTGGTATGATCTCAGCTCATTACAACCTCCAGCTCCTGGGTTCAAGCGATTCTCCTGCCTCAGCCCCCTGAGTAGCTGGGATTACAGGCACCCACCACTACCCCCGGCTAATTTTACATTTTAGTAGAGATGGGGTTTCACCATGTTGGCCAGGCTGGTCTTGAACTCCTGACCTTGTGATCCACTCACCTCGGTCCCCCAAAGTGCTGGGATTACAGACGTGAGCCACTACGCCTGGCCAATTTATTTTTTTATTTTATTTTATTTATTTATTTTTTTTGAGACGGAGTCTCGCTCTGTCGCCTGGGCTGGAGTGCAGTGGCCGGATCTCAGCTCACTGCAAGCTCCGCCTCCCGGGTTTACGCCATTCTCCTGCCTCAGCCTCCCACGTAGCTGGGACTACAGGCACCCGCCACCTCGCCCGGCTAGTTTTTTGTATTTTTTAGTAGAGACGGGGTTTCACCGTGTTAGCCAGGATGGTCTCGATCTCCTGACCTCGTGATCCGCCCGCCTCGGCCTCCCAAAGTGCTGGGATTACAGGCTTGAGCCACCGTGCCCGGCCTTATTTTATTTTTTTGAAATGGAGTCCAGCTCTGTCGCCCAGGCTGGAGTGTGGTGGCATAATCTCGGCTCACTGCAACCTCCACCTCCCAGGTTCAAAAGATTCCAAAAGAATTTTACAAAAACAAAATCCAGGTGCAGCCTGTGAGGGTCCAACAAAATAATCATCATTTGTTCAAGTACACTGTTTATGAAAAAGAAAACATAAAATATATATACAGTATACTGAACTTTGCAAGAATACTTCTGTTTTTTGAGATAGAGTCTAATTCTGTCTCGCCCAGGCTGGAGTGCAGTGGTGCAATCTGGGCTCACTGCAGCCTCCACCTCCTGGGTTCAAGCAATTCTCCTGTCTCAGCCTCCTAAGCAGCTGGGACTACAGGTGCATGCAACCACACCCAGCTAACTTTTGTATTTTTAGGAGAGATGGGGTTTCTCCATGTTGGCAGGCTGATCTTGAGCTCCTGACCTCAGGTGATCCACCCACCTCAGCCTCCCAAAGTGCTGGGATTACAGGTGTGAGCCACTGAGCCCAGCCAGAAATACTTTTTATTAGGGAGAGGTTAGTATACATTCTGATCTTCATCCAATAAAGTAACCTTCTTGAAGTACTAAAAATGCCTAATTTTCCATAAGGAGAACATTACATGGAGGGTTCCATGTTTTTTAGGTTTGAAACATTTTAAAAGAAAAAAAAAAAGACAAAAGTAAAGAATGAAATACTGATTAGAAAATATAAGAAATGAGAAACCCTGTCTCTACTAAAAAGACAAAAAAAATTAGCCAGGCGTGGTGGCATGCGCCTGTAGTCCCAGCTATTTGGGAGGCAGAGGCAGGAGAATAGCTTGAACTGGGAGGCGGAGGTTGCAGTGAGCTCAGATCATGGCACTGCACTCTAGCCTGGGAGTCAAAGCAAGACTCCATCTGAGCGGGGCGGGGAAAGGCCGGGCATGGTGGCTCACATCTGTAATCCCAGCACTTTGGGAGGCCAAGATGGGTGGATCACGAGGTCAGGAATTCAAGACCAGCCTGGCCAACATGGGGAAACCCCATCTCTACTAAAAATACAAAAATTAGCCAGGTGCAGTGGCAGGCGTCTGTAATCCCAGCTACTTGGGAGACTGAGGCAGGTGAATCGCCTGAACCCGGGAGGCAGTTAGTTAGAAGTGAGCCGAGATCGCGCCACTGCCACTCTAGCTTGGGTGACAGAGTAAGACTCCATCTCGAAAAAAAAAAAAAAAAGAAAGAAAGAAATGATGCCAGACGTGGTGGCTCATGCCTGTAATCACAATACTTTGGGAGGCTAAGGCGGGCGGATCACTTGAGGTCGGGAGTTGGAGACCAGCCTGGCCAACATAGTGAAACCCCATCTCTACTAAAAATACAAAAAATTAGCCGGGCATGGTGGCGCATCCGAGTAATCCCAGCTACTCGGGAGGCTGAGGCAGGAGAATCGCTTGAACCCGGGAGGTAGAGGTTGCAGTGAGCCAAGATCACGCCATTGCACACCAGCCTGGGCAACAAGAGCAAAACTCTGTCTCAAACAAACAAACAAAAAGAAAACGTAAAGAAATGACTTGGAAACACTACTTAATTTTGTTAGTTTCTTCCACAAGGAATTTAAGTTTTTATTCTCAAAATGAGTCCTGGAAGTAAAAGAGTTAACTCTGAGACGATTAAGTCTTCTTAAATCCCCAACAGAAGCAACTCACCTCAAACAGAGTCACATCTCTGTAAGAAGGAAAACTTTCAACCACCAGGTGCATTAACTTCTGCGCACTATTCTCACTTTCTCGGACGCAGTTGAGAAAAGAGCCTCCAAACTTCTCCAGCAGAATTTTCCCGGTTTCATTGAGAATCCGATGCCTCTCTTCTACTAAAGGCATGGAAACGTCTGTGTCAGAACGAAGTATATTCCGAACCTGATCCAGGGTCACTGTCGCGTAGTACGAGGCACTAGTTATTGGTATCCCTTTAGTGAAAAAAATAAAATTCAGAGGACCAATGTCATACTTTTATATTCATCAAACCCTTGCTTTTACAACATGGAATATGAAACCAAATGAGTGTTATAGGAATGCACCAAAAGTCGATGAACAAAAAATCTAAAGCAAAACTCTCATTTTCTACTTGTTCATCTGTGCTTATTCACCCATTTCTAACTACTGCAATATTACATCAGATGTATTTTGAGTAAATGGCTTTTATAACATCAGTCCTTTTGTTCTTCAGGCGTCAAATGGCATTCTTTATAAAACTGACTTTTATGCTACTGTAACTTTTATGCTGCAATGATAAATATTAACATCATTTCCCACTAAAATACGCCCCTTTTCATACTTCTATTTTAAGTAGGACTTGCAACGAACTTCAGGTTCGCTTCCCATTATTCCATCTCCCAGACCGCTCCTTGGAACCCCGCTACAAGCTCCCCACGTAAATGGAAACCTCAAAGGCTATTAGGTCCGACAGCGAGTATGGCACCAACCTTCGTCGAGGGCTCTGTTGACGGCGGCGCACAGGGACCAGTACCCACTGTACGTTCTCCCTCTGTATATCACCACACACTTGTGCTCGTCCTGCTCCGACCAAAAGGAGAAGTTGAGCGTGTCTGTCACGAACACCCAGTTGACCGCGGCCTCGTCGGCCGCCTTGGGGTTCAGTTCATGAAGGGCTTTCCACCCCTCCACGCGCAGCTCTGGCCCCGCCGCCTTGGCCAGCAGCAGCTCTGCCACCCTCCGTACGCCTCCGCTGTCAATAAACACATCCCGACTGTTTTCTGCGATGAATTTAGAGGATTCCCTGGGATTTAGGAGCACGTCCATTCTGCCCTTCGGGACCGGGCGGGCCAAACTCTTTTCCCGCCCTAGGCGGGTCAAGGTCCACTCTACGCCTCGCGCTACACGAACCGTGGGATCACAGGGCCTAAACAAGGTCCCGCCCTGCTAGGGAGTGGCACTAAGAACTTAGTGCAGCCAAGGTAAAGTTCTCTCCCGCGGCGCTGCCCCGATTAGGAAACGAGAGACCGCGGGGTAGCTCGCTGGGCCAAGGCCGCAAGCACTTCCGGGAAAGCGGTCCCGTTCACGCCCTCTCGGGCGCGCTCCCAGGCTTCGCTTCCGGTTCCGAAGGTCTGGAAACTGCCAAGGTCTGGCGTTCACCGGCAGTGAGTTGCCCACCGTGTTAGGTTGGTTTTGCCATGTTGTGCCTTTTCCTACCTTGCGTCGAACAGGAGGGACTCGAAGAGTCGGGCGACTCTCTGCCGTGGCGTGGATCGCAATGCCCCTACCCGGCTCCCGCCCCTCTCCTTTCCCGCAGCCTGGGCAAGACACCTTTGGCAACGCCCCGCATCCGGGCTCCTTGGCCTGGAGGAGAATTATAGCCGTAGTTCTGGTTGCTGAGGACTGAGCCACCCCAGACTGCGACATGGGGCGGCGGTGCCTCCTTCCCCAAGCCCCAGGGAGTCGGTTTTTTTTTTTTTTAAGTGAATTCCTGGCGCACTTGGCTGAACGCACGTTAGGATTAGTTGGAAGGTTTGGAGAAATGGATGAGGAAACAAATGTATTAAATTGTTAAATTAACCTTGTGTGCCTGGCAGTGTACTCAAGTACTAAATCTCACCTAGGCTGGGTCATGACAAAAGCGGCAATTGTGATCCCGCTTTTGCAAGTGAAGCTGAATGGTTCCTTGATTAGCCCCCATCACAGCAATGGTTTGGGGCAGGTTTTAAACCTTTGATAACTGAGCCCCCTAAATCGAGGGCACTTTATGAGCCAATCACCAGTGCCAGTTTCTGGTCAAATAGTGACTGTATCAGTGGCCCTACTGAGAAGACATTAAAAAATAGGAAATAAGTGTCTCACAACTGCAAACTTATACAAGTGCGTTATATTAGGAGAGAGGTGTAGAAGCCAGTTTAGTCATGATCCAAATTTGCCTGGTGATGAAGTTTTAGTATAAAGGTGTGCATTTTTATTTTCTTTTGGAGACTTAAATCTCCATGTATAACAAAACGTTCACACCTTTGAAAATCACCTATTAAAAATAATCATCAGTACTCATCTCTAGTCACGGACAGGAAAATCTCTTCCTTGGCATTTTTGGAGGATTTGGAACTTTTATATTTGTTTGTTTGTTTGAAACAGAGTCTTGCCCTGTTTCCCAGGCTGGAGTGCAATGGCATGATCTCAGCTCACTGCAACCTCCACCTCCCAGGTTCAATTGATTCTCCTGCCTCAGCCTCCCAAGTAGCTGGGATTATAGGCGCCCCCCACCACACCTGACTAATTTTTGTATTTTTGGTAGACATGGGGTTTCCCCATGTTGGCCAGGCTGGTCTCCAACTCCTGACCTCAGATGATCTGCCCTCCTGGGCCTGCCAAATGGAGCTTTTTTTTTTTGAGAGGGAGTCTTGCTCTGTCGCCCAGACTGGAGTGCAGTGGCACAATCTCGGCTCACTGCAATCTCTGCCTCCTGGGTTCAAGCAATTCTCCTGCCTCAGCCTCCCGAGTAGCTGGGATTACAGGCGCCCGCCACCACGCCCGGCTAATTTTTGTATTTTTAGTAGGACAGGGTTTCACCATGTTGGCCGGGCTGGTCTCGAACTCCTGATCTCAGGTGATCCGCCCGTCTTGGCATCCCAAAATGCTGGGATTACAGGCGTGAGCCACTGCACCTGGCCCCAGATGGAGCTTTTAAATTTGACAGCTGTTACCCTAGAAAAGCAGATCTTCATCCTTCCAGTTTCTTCATTTTGGTAAGAAAAAAGAACTTTAAGGACTCCACTATGATATGTTTTCCGGAAAAAGTCACTAGTACATTAATACAGTTGTTAAAGAAATGTAAGTCTGTTGGCTTGGGATTTTTCCTTTCTACCAGAGCACCTAAGTCTTGGGAGACAAATTGATTTAGCAAGGAAATCTAGCAATCTGCAAAAGAATCCAGAAGGGTAAATAACTTAGACCCTTTTCTTTCACTGAGGTTTATTGATAGAAAAAAGTCAAACGCTGGCCAGGTGTGGTGACCCACGCCTGTAATCCCACCTCTTTGGGAGGCCAAGGCAGGCGGATCACTTGAGTGCAGGAGTTCAAGGCCAGCCTGAGCAACATGGGAAAACCTTTTCTCTAACAAAAACACAAAAAATTAGATGGGTGTGGTGGCATGCGCCAGTGGTTCCAGCTTCTAGGGAGACTGAGGCGGGAGGATCATCTGAGCCCAGGTGGCAGAGAGAGTCCAGTGAGCTGAGATCGTGCCACTATACTCCAGCCTGTGAGAAAAAGTGAGATGCCTGTTCCCCCTCCCACCCAAAAAGTCAAATTCCTACCTATGTTCAAGGTATTTAAACACTAAAAGTAGTATACAAGAATAAAACATGCTTCCTTCACTCAACGTTGAGATAAATCAAAACTGTGTGTGTCTGGGATTTTTGTTTTTGTTTTTTTAAGTGTGTCTACAAGATTCTGAGAATACAAAAAGTGAGTTGGGCTGGCCGTAGTGACTCAGGCCTGTAATCCCAGCACTTTGGCAGGCCGAGGATCACTTGAGCCCAGGAGTCGAGACCAGCCTGGGCAACATGGCAAACCCTATCTCTACAAAAAAAAAAAAGAGAGAGAGAAAATTAGCCAGGTGGCTGGAGCCTGTAGTCCTAGCTACACCCAGAGGCTGAGGTGGGAGGATCCCTTGAGTCTGGGAGGTGGAGGTTGCAGTGAGCTGAAATCGCACCACGGCACTCCAGCCTGGGCAACGCACTGTCTCAAAAAAAAAAAAAGTGAGTTATTCTATTCACCTACTTAACATGGTTTTCCTGCTTTTTCCTTCCCAACAGATACTGTGATAGTGTTTAGGAATCACTCTCTCAACCACGGTCCCTTGTAGCTTAGTTTAGCATTCTCTGACTCAGTGGTAGTCTGGACTGGTAATATCACCCTCTTGCCAGCAACTGGATTAGGTTTATGCATATTTCCCAGTTCACCTCAGTGAGTTGTAAGATTTGCAGAATGCTTGCAGAAAAGCTTTTTCTCACTCTTCCAAGAGAACTTCCAGCAGTGATTCAGGCTTTCTCTGGACCTGAGTGAACTTGGATGTAAGGCCTGGAATTGCTGCAGTCCTTTTGATGGCAACCTGAGTTTGTTTTTGTTTTGTTTTGGTTTGGTTTTTTTTTTTTTTGAGACGGAGTCTCGCTCTGTTGCCTAGGCTGGGGTGCAATGGCACGATCTCCACTCACTGCAACCCCTGCCTCCCGTGTTCACGCCATTCTCCTGCCTCAGTCTCCTGAGTAGCTGGGATTACAGGCGCCCACCACCACGCCTGGCTAATTTTTTGTATTTTTTTTAGTAGAGACGGGGGTTTCACTGTGTTAGCCAGGATGGTCTCTGTCTCCTGACCTCGTGATCCACCCGCCTCAGCCTCCTGGCAACCTGAGTTTGAAGTCAACACATGGGGAAGGGCAAGGCCAAAAAAACCAGAAATAAATGGACTTCAGTAATGGGATTACATCAATTTTTCAATCTGTCCTCCTTTTGGATTTTTTGTTTTGTTTTGTTTTTTTGAGATGGAGTCTCACTCTGTCACCAGGCTGGAGTGCAGTGGTGGGATCTGGGCTCACTGCAACATCCGCCTCCCGGGTTCAAGCAATTCTCCTGCCTCAGCTTCCCAAGTAGCTGGGACTACAGGTGCGTGCCACCATGCCCAGCTGCTAATTTTTATATTTTTAGTAGAGACGGGATTTCACCCTGTTGACCAGGATGGTCTTGATCTCTTGACCTCGTGATCTGCCCGCCTTGACCTCCCAAAGTGCTGGGATTACAGGCGTGAACCACCGTGCCCAGCCCCCCAGTTACTTTTTTTTTTACTTTTGCTTAGCCATTCGAGTCCTTGCTCTGTCGCCTGTCGCTGGAGTGCAGGGCCGGATCTCAGCTCAAGGCAAACTCCGCCTCCCGGTTTACGCCAATTTCGCTGCCTCAGCCTCCCGAGTAGCTGGGACTACAGGGCCAGCCACCTCGCCCGGCTAGCATAGATTTTGTATTTTTTAGTAGAGACGGGGTTTCACCCGTGTTAGCCAGGATGTTCTCGATCTCCTGACCTCGTGATCCGCCGTCTCGGCACTCCCAAAAGGTGCTGGGATTACAGGCTTGAGCCACCGCGGCCCCCAGTTACTTTGAATCTTAGGTGTGAGTTAATAAACTTCCTTCTAAGGCCAGGCACGGTAGCTCACACCTGTAATCCCAGCACTTTGGGAGGCCGAGGCAGGCAGATCACCTGAGGTCAAGAGTTTGAGAGCAGCCTGGCCTACGTGGTGAAACCCTGTCTCTACTAAAAATACATTAAAAAGTTAGCCAGGTGTGGTGGTGTGCACCTGTAATCCCAGCTACTCGTGAGGCTGATGCAGGAGAATCGCTTGAACCAGGAGGTGGAGGTTGCAGTGAACCAAGATCATGCCATTGCACTCCAGCCTGGGCAACAAGAGTGAGACTCCGTCTCAAAAAAATAAATACATAAAATAAATAAATAAATACACTTCCTTCTAGTTTAAAGTAGTTTTAAGTTGGGTTTTCTGTGATTTCATATGAAAGTAATCTTACACAATCTTATACAGGGAGCAAAGACAGACATGGTATCTGACATCTTATGATTGGGTGGGTAAGGTAAACAAGTATCTAGGTAGGACTGTACTTGAAGCAACACAAAGCCAGAATATAATGACTAAACAAAAAAGTGATTGTTTTTCTCACAATAAGAAGTCTAGAGGTAGGTACCACAGGGCTGGTGAGAATGTCAGCAAAGATCTAGGCTCTTCACTTTCCTGCCTTACCATCCCTATCATGTGGCTTTTGTCTTTATGGTTGTGAAATGGCTATATGCTTAAGAAAGTGAAAGCAGCAAAGGGCCAGAGCAACATGTCAGCTGAAAATCTTTGGCATAAGCTCTACCCCGTAGGCATAGGCTTTATTTATTTATTTGAAACAGTCTGTCACACAGACTGGAGTGCAGTGGTGCTCCAGTCTAGCTCACTGCAGTCATAGCTCACTGCAGCCTTGACCTCCCCAGCTCAAGTGATCCTCCTGAGTAGCTGGGACTACAGGCATGTACCACTGCACCTGGCTAATTTTTAACTTTTTTGTAGAGATGGGGTCGTCTGCTGTGTTGCCCAGGTTGGTTTTGAACTCCTGGGCTCAAGCAGTCCGCCTGTCTCGTCCTCACAAAGTGCCGGGATTACAGGCATGAGCTACTATGCCCTGCAGGGATAGGCTTTTGAAGAGATAGTGATGACCTCTAAATAACCTCTAAGCTTGCATTTTAAAGGTTAACAAAGGAGGAAGACATGATCAATGATGTGTCCATATAATTTTTCCCCCCTTGAACAGTATCCAAGTTAGATTATTCCAGTCATCAAGAGAGTCATCATTTTTGATTAGCTAAATTACATGTCAAGCTCTTGGGAATGATTATTGCTATATCTTTTATTTTCTATGATAGACTATATAGCATTAAAGAAATGGAGGATTGACCAGGTGTGGTGCCTCTTGCCTGTAATCCCAGCACTTTTGGGAGGCCGAAGCGGGCTGATCACTTGAGCTCAGGAGTTTGAGACCAACCTCGACAACATGGTGAGACCCCGTCTCTACAAGAAATAATTTTTTAAAAATTATCTAGGTGTGGTGGCATGTGCCTGTCGTCTCAGCTTCTTAGGCATCTGAGGCAAGAGGATCGCTTGAGCCCAAAAGGTCGAGGCTGCGGTGAGCTGTGTTCGTGCCACTGCACGCCAGTCTGAGCAACAAAGGAAGTTGTAAAAGTTGCCTAGAGCAGTGGATGGACAATAGACATCGCTAGTGGGGAGGACATAGTTTCTCATTTCTGCTGAAAGAGTTATGCATAGAAGTGAAATGGATCTTGTGGAGGTTAAGACACCTCTTATTTTCCCTTCTCCTTGTATATACAAAATGACAGACTGAATCCCCAAGAAGCCATAGCAGAAAGAGATATGGCTCACTACAGTGTAATTTTTCTGTTCCTTTTCTTCTTGATTTATCCATATTTAACATTTAACATTGAGCACTTCCTTGAAATTCTCCCTTGGCTTGCAGGGCATTTATATTATCCTAGTTTTCTTAGTGTCATTGAAAGCTCTTCCTACTCTCTCCTTACTGAGTTTGGAATGTTTCATATTTATAGGATATGACTTAGGGATAGAATGGAATCTTTCTGTGAAAACCATGCCTATTAAATACTTCAATTTCTGATTTAAAATATTAAATTATAACGGAATAAATCTATTATTTCCCATTATATATCATTAACATTATTACTACAGTTCAAAACCAGTTAGAGTTTTTTGAACCATATTTTGCTTTTTTTTTTGAGACAGAGTCTCACTCTGTCGCCCAGGTTGGAGTGCAGTGGCGTGATCTCGGCTCACTGCAACCTCCACCTCCCAGGTTCAAGCAATTCTCCTGCCTCAGCCTCCTGAGTAGCTTGGGATTACACACGTGCGCCACCACACCCAGCTAATTTTTGTATTTTTAGTAGAGACAGGGTTTCACCATGTTGGTCAGGCTGGTCTCGAACTCCTGACCTCATGATCCGCCCACCTTGGCCTCCCAAAGTGCTGGTATTACAGACGTGAGCCACTGTGCCTGGCCCATATTTTGCTTTTAATTCGTGAAGTTAATATTTCCTACTTAGGAGGAAGAGCTAAGTATTATTTAAAAACAGTACAAAAATAAACAGGTACAAAGGATTATTTAACTTGGATTCCCTTGAAAACAGAAGCTGGGGCAGGGGTTAAGTGCTGATATTTAATCTATGAGGTACAATATTTCGGCGTGGACACTGAGGGGGACACTGTATTGTCCTGCCACTGCTTCATGGTGAGCTCAGAGAGACACAGCTAGTCACTTAGTAGGAGTGCCGTCACTAGGGAAGTCTCTCGACAAACTATATGGGGAAATTGCCTCAGGGCAGTTTTTGAGAGGAAGGAAGGAGAACAAATTCCCCTTGGTTAGAGTTTGCCCCACAGGGAGTTATCTCCTCCATAATTCCAGGCTGCATCATCCAGCTCCTTTGGTGGCTACTCAGGAAGTCATGTCCCTGTGAGGTGTGGCATTTTATCCAAGTCTGAAAGTGAAAGAAAAGCCAGAAATCCTAGGTATGGGCTGGGAATGGTGGCTCACACCTGTAATCCCAGCATTATGCGAGGCCAAGGCTGGCAAATCGCCTTGAGTCCATCAGTTCAACACCAGCCCTGGGCAACGTGGTGAAACCCCATCTCTACAAAAAATTTTAAGAAGTTAGCTGGGCATGGTGGCATGTGCCTCTAGTCCCTGCTACTCAGGAGGCTGAGGCAGGAGGATGGCCTGAGCCTGGGAGGTGAAGGTTGCAGTGAGCAGAGATCCCGCCACTGTACTCCAGCCTGGGCAACAAAGAGATCCTATCTCAAAAAAAAAAAAAAAAAAAAAAAAAAAAAAAGACCCAGGTTTGTTACTCATTGTCCTGCCTGTTCAACCTTGAGGCACTTTCTAGGTAATGACTGATCAGCCCCAGACTTGTCATAACTATGATCTAGTGAAACTGGCTGGCAGCAGTGGTAGCTGAGGTGGACTAAGAGCTGTCATCCATATTTTGTTGCTGTCCTCCCTGAAATTAGCAGTGCTGCCTGTATAAGATAAACCTGTGATTGGAGGGCTGCATGTAACAGCAACTGAATGGCTAAGCAAAAGTAAAAAAAAAAATTTTAAGGCTGGGTGCGGTGGCTCACGCCTATAATCTCAGCACTTTGGGAGGCCGAGGTGGGCAGATCACGAGGTCAGGAGATGTGAGACCATCCTGGCTAACATGGTGAAACCCTGTCTCTACTAAAAATACAAAAAATTAGCCAGGCATAGTGGCACATGCCTGTAGTCCCAGCTACTCAGGAGGCTGAGGCAGGAGAATCACTTGAACCTGGGAGGTGGAGGTTGCAGTGAGCTGAGATCGCGCCACTGCACTCCAGCCTGGGTGACACAGCAAGACTCTTGTCTCCAAAAAAAAAAAAAAAAAATTAATTGGCAAATAAAATTATATGTACGTATGTACAACATGATGTTTTGAAGTATATTTGTGTTGTGGAATGTTGAAATCTAGCTCATTAGTAAATGCATTACCTCACAGTTATTATTTTTGTGGTGAGAGGAATGTTTTGAAAGGTTATGAGAAAGCTCACACAGTGGAAGAGAAGCCTGGGTAACCAGACTCATAAACAGAAAACAGGCAGCTTTAGAGTACTGAGAGCAGAAACTGCCCAAAATTATCTTCTAATTAGTGCTATTTAAAAAATGAACTATAGGCTGGGCATGGTGGCTCATGCTTATAATCCTGGCACTTTGGGAGGCCAAGGCAGGCAGATTACCTGAGCTTAGGAGTTCAAGGTCAGCCTGTGATGGGTGTGGTGGCTCACGCTTGTTAAGTCCAGCACTTTGGGAGGCCCAGTCAGGCAGATCACCTGAGAGGTTAGGAGTTCAAGACCAGCCTGGCCAACATGGTGAAACCCCGTCTCTACTAAAAATACAAAAATTAGCCGGACGTGGTGGCGCCCACCTGTAATCCTAGCTACTTGGGAGGCTGAGGCAGGAGAATTGCTTGAATCCGGGAGGTGGAGGTTGCGGTGAGCCGAGATCGCACCATTGCACTCCAGCCTGGGCAACAAGAGTGAAACTCCATCTGAAAACAAAACAAAACAAAACAAAAGACCAGTCTGGCCAACGTGGTGAAACCGTGCCTCTACCAAAAACAAACAAAAAAGCCGGGCGCTGTGGCTCAAGCCTGTAATCCCAGCACTTTGGGAGGCCGAGGGGGGCGGATCACAAGGTCTGGAGATCGAGACCATCCTGGCTAACATGGTGAAACCCCGTCTCCACTAAATATAGAAAAAACTTAGCCGGGCACGGTGGTGGGCGCCTGTAGTCCCAGCTACTCGGAAGGCTGAGGCAGGAGAATGTTGAGAACCCGGGAGGCGGAGCTTGCAGTGAGCCGAGATCACACCACTGCACTCCAGCCTGGGTGACCGAGCGAGGCTCTGTCTCCAAAAACAACAAAAATTAGCTGGGTATGGCGGCGCTCGCCTGTAGTTCCTGTAGTCCCAGCTACTCAGGAGGCTGAGGCAGGCGAATCGCTTGAACCCAGCGGGCAGAGGTTGCAGTGAGCCGAGATTGCACCACTGTACTCCAGCCTGGGTGACAGTGAGAGACTCTGTCTCAAAAAACAAAAAACCCAAAAAAACCTATAAGCATTACAGGTTGCTTGCATCATTCTCAAGATTGAAAATCCCAGGAGGGAGTCTGGTTGGCCAAGCCTAAATCAAATGCCCACCCTCCGGGGTAACAAAAGAACCTGTAAGGACCAGGATTTCTTTCTCATCAAGCCTATGTACAATGGAGAGAAAAACTCCACAAGGAAAACTTTCAATTAGAAAGGGGAAACTGATGTGGTATTAACAAGATGTCCATTATAATTCACCCTTTAGCTGCTCAGCATTCAAGTTTTTCTCATGTACTTCCAAATAATAGTATAATACAGTTAATCTTCATACGTTTCTCACCCCCTCTTCTGAGGGAGACAACCCAGTCTCTTTATTTGCTGCATCACAATCTAAGTCCAGGATATGTGAGTGATGGACATTTCTGCTTTAGCTTCAGCTTAACTGTTAGATCAAGTCCTAGAAGCTGAGCCTCAGTCAGAGATTTTTGTGCAGTTGATTCACTTGGAGAATGCTCTCAGGTGAAGCAGAATGAGGAAAGGAGCACAGGGCAGGGAAAATTGGTCAAACCATGATGCAGTCTCAGCAGTGTCAGCCTGACACCATGAGTTCCGGAATCTGAACTATACACAGAATTGGTACCAGTTTGAAGCACAAAGTATGAATAAATGATCTGAAGGCCCATCCCAAGAGAGACCACCTCCACCTAGAATTTATGGTTTGATAGCATTAGTCTTAACTCTCCTGTTTTTTGGGAATTTCAGGGTCTGTCAATTCCTAGATATGCCTTCTTTGACTGAGTTTTCTCATTAATTCCCATTCCCACTGATAGCAGAAAAAACTGGTTTTCCTTTTTTTTTTTTGAGACCAAGTTTTGCTCTTGTTGCCCTGGCTGGAGTACAGTGGCGCGATCTCAGCTCACTGCAACCTCTGCCTCCCAGGTTCAAGTGATTCTGTTGTCTCAGCCTCCTGAGTAGCTGGGATTACAGGCGTGTGCCACCATGTCCAGCTAATTTTTTTATTTTTAGTAGAGACGGGGTTTCACGTTATTGGCCAGGCTGGTCTCGAAGTTCTAACCTCATGATCCGCCTATCTAGGCCTCCCAAAGTGCTGGGATTACAGACGTTGTGCCACTGGTCTTCCAGTTGTAATAGTCTCACTTATGGGAAATAGTTAAAGGTCAACCCCTTTTCAGGGCCATTTGTTTTCTCTCCAAGGTCTTTCTTTGCCTCCACTTCTGGGTACAAAGGGAAGTTTAGATGTTATTTTGATTTAGGGTACAGGTGTTTTTCCTGAGAGAAACAGGTCTTTGTCAGCAGTCTCTGATCTCTAGTTGAGGTATAGTCTGTCAGGTATCTGAATTTTGGCTTCTGCCCTCACCAAAGCTACTACTGAATGACCAAACCTAGTGTAACTGGCACTCAATTCAGTGGTCTATCTTTGACTGTCTGGCCTTGGCTCTCACTGGTACTGCAAATCTTTTGCTATTCTGCCATCTCCATCCAGCCACTAGCTGGTCTCTATCTTACAGCTGCTATGCAGTAACCATATCCCTCACCATAATGACCCCATCACAAGCCCCAATGGCTCTCAAGTGATGTCCCTCTTATGACACCTGGGAATCAAAGAAAACTCTGTGTTTGCGTCTGTAATCTCTGATCATCTCTGTGCAAAACTGTGTATCTGTCTTCTGTGCTTCCTATCCCATGTGGTCATACAAACCCTTTGCAGGGTTTCAAATTAGAAGTGAGGCTAGTGCCTTTTGTGCTTTTGCCATCCTTTTCAACCCATCTGCAGCATCTGCTCTCTCATTAATCATCTCCCACTGGTCTTGCCCCAGGCTGAACTATAGGAAGGTCTCTGGGGAAGGCCTGAGCCAGGAGCCAAGATAGCACCACTGCACTCTAGCCTGAGTGACACAGCCAGACCATCTTAAAAAAAAAAAAAAAAAAAAAGTACTTCTCCCTTTTTTTGGTTCCCTGTAACATAAAAACTTACTGGACTGAGACAGGGTCTGTCACCCAGGCTGTAGTGCAGTAGCGCCATCAAGGCTCACTGCAGCCTCCACTTCCCAGGCTCAGGCGATACTCCCACCTCAAGCCTCCTAACTGGGACTACAGGTGTGCGCCACCATGCTTGGCTAATTTTCTGCAGCAATGGGGTTTCACCATGTTGCCCAGGCTGTCTCAAACTCTTGGGCTCAAGCCATCTGTCCACCTTGGCCCCCAAAATGTTGGGGTTACAAGTATGAGCCACTGCATGGAGCTGATTAAACTTACTTCGAATCACAGCAATCTGAAGCAATTCATTACCTAATTCACATGGAACAACAATAAAAAAACTTAAAACCAATGAAAGGGTTTTTAAAAACTTTGCTGTTTGGTTTCTTGATTTTCTTTGCTATCGGAATGGTATCAGTGATCAGATTTAGTATTTTACATCATATTGCCTCGGTACAATAGAACATAATTAAAGGCAAACAAAATTTGAATTAATAGTAGGGAAAGGTTTTAAATTATTGAGATAACTAGTGCAACTTGGTTTCCATCTGTTGGCATTTTGGTAATTTAAACTTTCAAAAATTATGCTAAATTTTTGTAACTAAGTTGGCATTATGTACCAGTACTTCTTACAAAATTGGCTCAATATTCCATTTAATTAAAGAGCTTATATTATGTTCACTTTTCCCACCCTTTGTGAAAATTCTCCCAACCTGTCCCAGTTCTCACCCAAATTTTAAATACCTTTTACCAATCAACAGTAGTGGCCTTGCAAAACACCCCTCTCCCTCCCAAAGCTATGTATCTAAGATATCAATGCCAGATATTCAATCCATTAAGTCTTCAGTACAATGTGTTTAAGGTCCGAAATTATTGTAAAACGCAAAAGTGAAAACATTTTCAGCTAATAGTCCATGTGTTACATAACTCATTTACAGATACCAGATAAAAGCTTTGAAAGCCAGTGTTCTCTCCAAGGATGCTTTCCTCCAGTAGGAGTAACAATTTGACTAAAATGTCCTTATAAATTTTTCTTTAGGGGTAAGGGCTCATTTCACCCTAAGCAACCCCAACTCACCCACACTGGGGAAACCATACCACAGGTAGCATTCACTAGTTTTAAGTGATTATTTTGACATTTACTTCATGTTCTTCATTAATCAAAAGAACACTCTATGCCCCTCCCCAAACTGTCACTCAACTAATTCCCTTAAAAGGCATTATTCTGTGCCCAACTGATATTCTTTTATTATACACAAGCCTCTTACCTAAATTCAATAATTACATTCCTGACTCCTTTTCTATACAGTTGTTCATGTTCTGAGACAGGAGAACTGCTTGTGCCCATAAGATGGAGGCTGCAGTGAGCCAAGATCATGCTACTGCACTCAAGCCTGGGAAGAAGAGCAAGACTCTGTCTCAAAACAAAAAACAGTTTTCAAGCTTTCTGGTCAGTTGGAGGTTAATAAGCAGTATTTCAGGAATATGAGCTAGGAATCATACTCTACAGTTATTTTACATTTTCTCTGATATTCTTTTTTTTTTTTTTTTTGATATTCTCAAACATCAAACAAAAGCTATTTTAGAGAAAGGAACAAAGTAACTCATTCAAAATTTCTCATAGGTAATGAGGAAAGCTCTGACTATAAGGAAAAAACAAAAAACAAAAAAAAAAAACTGATG
>NW_016805422.1:3122892-3146102 GCF_001698545.2 Rhinopithecus bieti
CTAGTCTTAGAAAACTTTCCAGAATACTGCTTCACACTATAAAAAAGAAAAAATATCTTGCATTAGAATCCTTCAACATCTGCATACTGCTTCACACTATAAAAGAAAAGAAAAAAAAGTGCGAATTAGAATTTTTGCTCGTAACATCTTAATCAACATCAAGACAATTTCAATGATAAATTAAAATGATCAACATGTCCATTACAATTAGAAGAGTTCAAAAACCGTAAGCAATTACAAATTAAAGCAATGTTAAATGTCAAGAAAAACGAGCAGTAAATCAGACATTAGTAGAACAGAATTAAGAAAACGGAATTGAAAGTTGTTAATATTTGGTAGGAAAGACAAAGAATGCTAGTAAGGTGTGAAATGCTGCATTTTACAGCACCAATCATTTGTCCTGTAGAGGCATGGCCTGTGCCATATGGCAGACTGTGATTTGTTGTCGATTTAGTTATCTAAAAACAACAAAATCACTAGTCTTCCACACAGAACTAGGCCAACATCCAATGAATCTTCTATATTTTCTACAGGCTCTGTACAATTTTGTAACAAGTGGTTTTGGCAGCAGTTTTCACCAGAGAAATGAGAAGTTTGCTTGGTTAAGGCTTCTTCCAGCAAGATTAGTATTGAATGTCTTCGTTTTTAGTAAGAAAGCAGAAGAAAATCAAGGCAAACTATTAGAATGTTTAGAAGTTAGGTCCCCAAAAGGTTGAGACACCATGGCTTCTAAAAGAAAAAAATCAATTGAGAAGAAAAGCTCTTTAAAGGTTTTAGTATGTATAAGCTAACACAAAGCTAAACTTTAACTGACCTGTTCTGCAGCAAATACTGTGCATTCTGTATCTGGTCCTGTGTTCCTGTAATGGTAATGATCCGATCTTCGGATCCTTCTAAAGGCTCATCAATTTTGATCGAAGCTCCCGACTCATGACGGATTTGTTTAATCCGCTGACCACCTTTGCCAATAATAGATCCAGCCAACTGAAAAGATTTTTTAAAAGTATGTGTTTACGATATACTTTTACCATTTACTACCTGTATTTTCAAGGAGCATGAAGTGTATTAATTTTATTCATTCAGACTCTTGGTTAACTGATTATCTAATGCTCCCTAAACCTGTCAAAGTTTGAGTTACAATGCATTTATGTCACTTACTAATGTTATCCTTAATTAGCTAATTAAGGGCTCAAAACCCTCAACTATTTTTATTAACAGCACTGATCACTTGACAAGGCTCAAACAGCAGAAAACCCAGCTCACTAAAGCCTATGAACATAACCTCATTCCTAAATGTGTATTTTTGTTAAAACCTTCTGAATTAAAAAATAAACAGAAAGGAGGAATAATCATAAAAGTGATAAAATGTTCCTCATAGTATTAAAAATACTTACATCTTTGGGAATAGTTACTTGTGTAGTAATAATAGGTCCACCAAGATCACCATATGAGCCACGACCCCCTGCATAGGAATAATCTGATTTAAATAATGAGCAGTAAGTTCATTTAAAAAGTATGAAATTAATGTTTGATTTCACAAAGGAGAAAACTTACCATATCCGGAGCCACCCTAAAACAGAAAAAAAAAAAAAATAGAAAATTACTTTGCTGTTGTAATTACTACCTGTACTTTTTAAAAAAATTCATTCAATAAAAACGGAGTCTTGCTATGTTGCCCAGGCTGGTCTCAAACTCTTGGGATGAAGTGATCCTCCTGCCTCAGACTTTTTTGTAGTTGGGGTTGAGTGAGCACCACTGCACCCAGCTTCACTATTCAAGTATTTTAATACTCATAAAATCCCTCTATTCAGGAAACCAAAGTCATCCCGTATCCTATTTTCAGTAAGTATCCTCTGGGGAATAAAAAACTTACTGGAGAGCAGGTAAACATCTTAAATTATCACTGATATACACACGAACAACCATGATACTCAACCTGTGGTTCATAAGCCATCTGCCATTCCGATGGGCTCCATGTATCTATTGCAGAGTCCCAAGTTTCATCAGCACTGAAACCAACCTGTTAGCAATAAAAATATTAACATGAACCTGCACTGTATTTTGTTATAGAGCTGTTTTTATATGCCTAATTTGCATGTTACATTAAAACAAAAAAAGAGGGTACATATATAGGCAGCAATTATGTAATTGAGGGAACAAAGCTCAGTAAAGTCGTAATCTGCCAGCAGCAAATAACAGAAGTAATGATTTAACTAGTAATTCAAACAAAATTTACTTGTAAGAAAAGTTTTTTAATTACTATAACCTTCAACAAAATGTGAACTATATTGTTACAACCCTCACATACACAGAACACTGGTAATAAACCAAAGTTCTTACCATGCCATCGTAACGGTCTCCAGGTCTCCCTCTTCTGTCATAGGCCATGAGGTCTCTGCAAGCATAGTACTTGTTGTAATCTAAACTTGTTTACATGCCACACATATCAAATCAAAGTCTACCTTGTGTATCACTAAGCGCAGCTTCTTGTAGATTAACAATTCATAGATGAAAAAAACAAAAACTTACCCCCCTCTAGGTGGTGGTGGTGGAGGAAGAGGAAGATTCCGAGCTCTGCTACCACCCCGGCCGCCTCGTCCAGGAGGAGGGGGAGGCGGTCCTCGACGAGGGCTCATATCATCATAATCTCTTCTAGATGGAGGCATGGGACGCCCACCCCGACCAGGAGGCATTCTGTCAAAACCACCTCTTCCTCGCATTGGAAATCCCACTGGGCGTCCACGGCGGTCATCAAACATCATTGTAAAACCACCATAATCATAGGTTTCATCGTAAAAATTTGGATCATAAGGCTGTGCACGTCCTTTGATGGGAGACTAAAAACAGAGATAGAACAAACTTACAGACTGAAGAAAAAGAGCCCCGCTTCATACCAACCCTTCTATCATCAACAAAATACAAGTCATTCCCCCATCAGGAGGTACTAGAGGCAGAAACAGGAATTACGTCAACACTAACAGTAGCAAAGTAAAGATTCCCAAGAAATCCAATACTTTTGGCAAGTGCTAAACGTGAGTGAGTTCTATTGCCTGTGCAGGGAGAAGTAACAGCTTGCTCTTACACTTAGACCATAAGAAACCACAAAGCCCTCCCATTTTACACATAACAAACTACAATGCACATTTCACAACAAGGGCTGAAGAGATCAGAATCTTGGCAAGCCTGTAATTCATACTGAGGCACCTGAGATAGGAAGCCCTGCAGCATAGTTACAAAGACACAAGCAACACTCTAGGAAATTCATTCGAAGGATCAAGGGCTCTAGAAATACCACCAACAAATTACCACTCTCCACCATTTCTAAATTAAAGTGATGGCTGAAGCCAGGTGATAGAAAATTGCTAGGGAAAGGGCAAATAAAGACTATTACACTAAATGATCTGAAGCTACTTTTGCAGGTTATCACTTTGTTTCATAAAACCACATGTAAAGAAACGTGTTCAGAAGTACCTCAGATATAAGATCAAGGATGATCTTTATGCATTCTACAACCCTATCGGGTTTTCCTCCAATAAGAACAACTCTGTCAGTGGAATGAGGACAGCATTCCTGGAAAAGCTTGATGGTGGTTTGAGTGTTCTGTAGTAAGATCATAAAAAAAAAAAAAATTAGAAGAAAATTAGCTTTCGTAGGTTCAGTGAAAATTACATTTGAATTCAACAATTATCCCCCCATAATATAAAAACCTCATTATCGCACAACTTTGCAATAGTATAAAAATTTTGACAAATAGCAATGCCAGACATTTTTTGTCATTTGTGATAAGCAATCTTCGGAGGGAACTCAGAAGGGAAGTGAGAGAAGCTCAAAGAAACAAGTCTATATGAAAATTTACTTTCCAGCAAGGCATATGGCAGAATTTTTTTTTTTACCTCTCGAAGTTCTTTGATTTTAGCACCTTTGACCCCAATAATTCCTCCTGCTAGACTCTGATGAATCAACAGCCTCAACTCGCAGTCAAAGTCACTTCCTTTATAGTGTTGGTACTGTGGAGGGAGAGTTATAAAATTTTAGTCTCAAATCAACAATTCCCCAATACACACTTATCTGCTATAAGCGTAACAATAATATACTGTTGCAGTGAGCAACCTGAATTTATATTTCAATAACTTTACCAGTTATGTGCTTATTATCCTCAATAGCCAGGCCCAAAAAGGACATTCTGCACCACCTTAAAAAACTATTTTATTTTCAGGTCCTGCAACACCATACCCACACTGCAGCCATTTAGCATGTCGCTGTTACCACAAAATTATTATTAACATTCAAATAACACCATAATAAAAATGACTGCAAAGCACTTTGCAAATGTAGTTAATTCCCACTGCAGCATGGAGCAGGGTCAACAGTGAGTTGTAAGACCATTCATGTATCATGTTTTTAAGCCTTTTTCTATAGAGATGGGAAAAGCACACTATGTTAAAAATATAATCGATCCTATGGGCCAGGCTCCATACTTCAGTGGGGTTCAATGGCACTATGACATACATTTAAGCATTCCACAGCATCAGATTCGAGCGGGAGCTGGCTGGTTGCAGTGGGTGATGGCAACTGCAGGCCCTGAAAGTAGAAAAATAAGAGTAATAGGTTAAGTGTCTAGCGTGATCAGGCTATTGTCGCATATATTGGTAAAGCTACTACAACATATTTTAAACCTAATTATTAAATGAGAAACTGCTTTACTCAACATTAAAATGATATAAAACATAAAATACTTTTCTCTATATACCTAAGTGAATTACGTAGTTGTAAAATCCCAAATCTAAATAATTCTCCTTTTCAACATATTCCCACAAATACTCTAAAAAATCTTTCTAAAACTAAAGCCCATAAAATACATACTAAACCCATGAAAGCACATGACCACAGATAAGTTCACATTTACTCCAGCAGTGGTCAGCCTGTTTTTTGTTTTTTTTAAAAAAACAAATTATGTATGTACAAAATTATGTAGCACGTTAACATACTGCTGAAAACTGTTATATCCATTGTCTCTCCACCTCCCCCATCATACCCCAATACAATACACTTTAAACATTTCCCCCTCATATTGTCAAATATATTTAAAAAAAAAAATGAGCCTACCTCTTCCAAGGTAGGGATGATTTTCTTCAGAATTTCTCCAATTGTTTCAATATCAGCACTGATACTCAATATGCTGTCAAACACCACAAATACCAGATAATACAAAAAAGGCGGAAAAGAAAAATGAGTTTTGTTTGTCACCAAGTCATACAAACTTTTACAGAGATGTAACATACAATTATTTAATATTCCCCATTTAAAGTAGCCTATTTATAGATTTCTCACATGCATTTTGTTTTATACCCAATACAGACATGATAACAATATTAGGAGACTTGCAGAGAGACAGAGAGAATGGGCTTTTGGAAGGGCTCAGATTAAGTGGGCAATAAACTGACCAGAACTGAAGCAGAGTTGAATATTTATGTTCCCCGCCACCACTAAGTTAAGGATACCCTCGCTGTTACATTGGTAAAACTGGCACACCTTCTCTTAGGCAAAGTGGGGGAATATGCGAGTGGTGAACATTGTATCTGGAGTAAGGTTATGAATACCAGTTAGAAATTAGATCACTAATGGGCTCTGCAAGAAAACAAATACAAATGCAAGACAAAACAAAGACAACACAAATGAGAAGTGTAGGAAAGTGAACCAGAGTTAGCATTTCATCAGAAAAAATTATGAACAGGCAATGTTGGGAAGCAAGGTGGGCCACAAAGACAGAGCGAGAGACTATTTTGGTAACAATTTGATTTACAATGCGGCAAATATGCAACACTTGAAGCTGTGCTCCTTCCATCGAAATAAAATTAGTGGATCGTTTGGGTGGGCAACTCACGGTAAAAGTTCAGTGACAAAAAGACTTAATGGGGAAAATAAGACAGAAACTTGAAAAACAATACACCGTCTAAAGGGGATACTATTTAATTATATAAAAGGCAGGTAATAAAATACATTTCTCTCTTTCTAATCAGGCAGTGAGGCATAAACTGTTGGGACATACCGCTCGGGGCCACTGCTGTCTGGGACTGAAACACTGGCATTGTACTGCATTGGTCATTGGCGTTCGTGGATGTTGGCATTGGGCATGGGCATTCAATCAGAAGTTGTCAAGTATGGTACCCGTTTGGCAACGAGCACATTTTTGGGCATAGCCAACCAGGGTTTTCACATGGGCGTTCAGGGGCGGATGGGCCAACGTCATGGTGGGCAACGCAGGGGTAAGTCGATCCAGTACATGGGCAACGGAGATATATGGCCAAAAAAACAAGGAGAGGGAAAAGGGGGAAAAGCAATAAATTTTAATTTAATACAAACTATACTCATACTCTCAATTAATGAAACAAGCTTAAGTTGTTCTGAAGACTAACACAATAATGGACTTCTCTAAATCTGACTGTGGCTTAACATTAAGGACCTCAAATGATGGTTCTAGCCTTTTTTATTTTTTTAAGAAAAACAAACGATGTTTCAGTAGCAGGCTGGCTCATGAGGGTAGACACAAAACCTGACTCAAAGTTTACTGAAATTCTTGAGGAAATGGGGAAATTAATAACCCAGATAATTATATAGAACATCTGGATTAAGAGGAGAGAGGTTTTATAAAAGACAAAACAAAAATTCCCACACCACCAAAAACCCTAACTAATAAGACTGGTTTGGTTGTCTGGAGGTTTTAAAACGCATTCCTAGATCCTAACAGGCAAGTTTGTAAAATTTTAAACAAATTTTCAAGTTCAGTTTACAGTAATCAAGAGGAACATACAAAGATCTGCGACCAAGAGAGAAATGAAATACTGTCAAATAAGTACTCGACACAAAGTTATTTGCCTCATTTTAGCAAGAAAACATTAAGAAATGTGTACACTAGGAGAAAAAAAATTTAGAAATTTTGGTGTAGCCAAGTCCTACAAACGTGCTCACTTCTGGCACTGCCAACATTTAATGTGTCTAATCACAAGAGTCAACCCACTGTAAAATGAAGACTCAAACAAATCATAGGCATTGACGAACAGTTTCCCAATTATAAGATTTCCCAATTGTAAGATTAAGTGCCTACTCTATTCTTTACCCATATTTAAATCATGCAACCTCAACATTAAATTCTTTGTGCTCCATGTGCAAGCCGTCAAAGAACAGATGGACATTTTTCTTCCCGAAGAAAACAAAAAAAATTTTTCTGGATTTAACCAGCCACCTGCAATGGTTTTCAGGAATACTGTAATTGATTCACACACAGGAAATGGTGCAATCAAGGACTTTTACACTTTGTTGCTATTTCTAATTAAGATGTTATCTTGCTTGATGAAGTGAATAATTTGGTGGACTCTTATTAAAATGTGAAGAGGTTTAATAGAAACCACCCCCCCAACCCTGCTCAATCTGGGCTTTTGTTAAAACAGGAACGGATAACTTCGAAATCAATTCTGTAATAATAAATTGTTACAAATGTCTTGTAGCTAAACTATGAAATGATTTCTAGGATGTAAATCTTTAAATTTCTATAGACATATAAACTGAAAGCTGCTCGTGTAGTAGTTTAATCTCTTAATACTTACGTCTGTACGGAGAGCCTTAATATTCTTGCCTCCTTTTCCAATCACTGCCCCAGCATTCTGGAGAAGACACAAAGACAAAAAAATTATTTTGCCTTTCCCTAAAATTAATGTCTACCTATACTCTTAGGTTTTGCTAAAAAATCCTCTAACCTATTTGTTATAAGAATAAAAATCTACCTGGGGATGTAAAACGACCAGGCCAAAACAAATCAAAATTAAAATATAATTCTAAGTGCTTTGAGGACTAAATAGTTTGGAGTACTCAACATCAGAAATACACCAAGTATAAAATAAAACTAAGCACAGATTTTATAGCACCTTTTGGTAAAATAAATCAATTAATTTAGTTTTAGTAGGTACCTTCATATTGTGACCCATGATAAAACAATAAACTGCCAACCAAGCAGTTTCCTAAGGAGTCCACACATAATTAAGATTTAATCTATTAATACTTTAAGAATCACACCCTCCTCCTAGCTTGACCTGTAGTGGTGGTTCACTACAGCAAAGGCTTTAATCTTAATTATAAGTGGAATAACAAAACCACCAGAGCCTTCAAGTCTGTTTAGAAAGAACCCCAAACAAAATGTTTTATATTCTTCAATCTGTAAAACTTTTGACTTTCTAGAAAGCCAAACCAGACCTTATCTTAATTTCCACTTGAGTATGAACCCCCTTCAAATTTTCAAGAATAAAATTCATACCTTGCTCTGAAGCAGAATGCGTAATTCAACCATCTCATCAGTGTTTCTAGATCTTTTAAATGCTTGTTCCTCTTCCATATCTTCTGCAGGGCGTTTACCTTAAAAATTAACAGTTCAGATTTCAAAGAAAGCAGCGAAGTCTCCAAAGCAACTCCATTCTGTTTCAAGAGACTTGTTGCTAATCTTAGACATGTTTTAGAAAGGCCAAAGGCATTGCTATAGACTTTAACCTTATGCTTCCATCTAGTAAAATGCACCAAACACAAAATACTGTGACAAAATACTTCAAAGGCCTTGAAATCCCAAAATGCAAGGAAAAAATTTTTATATGCAAATCAGTTACTTCTACTTCATAAATAAAAGCTAATATGTAATTGACAAATCGCTGAATTAAAATTATCTACATAAACAGAAATACCAAAATTTCACCCCACACTTCTAGGCAATAATTAACAGAATAAAAAAATACTGTTAAAATTAAAATTTATTCTCACCAAATTCACCATTGGTTTCAGTGTTAGGGAAGGTTTCTTCTGGCTGTTCAGTTTCCATATTCTTTTATTAAATGGGCACACCAATCTGTTGAAAAATAAAGAAGCTAGTACATTTGGCTTATTGGAAAGCAAGCTGGAAAAAAAAAAAAAAAAAAAAAAAACCACACACACTGCATCTAGAACGTACCAATTATTATATATCCTTGCAGAGCACAACTGAAGCGTTCTGGGTCGGACCAACAACTGACACCCCAGTGCTGCAGTAGCCTATAAGAACCAACAGAAATCAAGTTTTGCTTTTATTTATTCCTATTACTGAATATTTGTTTCTGATCACAGTCAACACTGATTTGAACCCAAAAAAACTAGCTGTTTCTAAAAACTTGACTAATTTTAGGGTTTCACAATTCAAATGACTGCCAAAAAAAATACAAAATTCAAGGGAGCCTGGTTTGATTTTTTGCTAAGTTAGAACAATAACTTTTAGCCACTGAATTAACTCCCAATACAGCAATGAATTGTTTTATACAGCACGTTCACAAAAGCCTGAAAAGATTAAATGTCATCCACAAAGCATACATTTATGAAAAGTTACAATGCATCTTATTCACTGGAAAAACTAATTTAATACTAAAACTTCTAATTGCTTTTCTATTTCTTTCGACTCATGCCTGAAGCGATCTTACGTGACAAGATCAAGACAAGATCGCCACTGCGAACACATCCATCAACAATCTACCGGAGGGATAAATCCAAAAATCTAATACAGGACCAGATCCAAACTATCACACTACTAGTCTATAAATCAGCGAAGCTAATGGAGCCCTTGAAAACTAACAGTCACTAGCGGACTACTTTAAATTAGGCTTGAGAGAGTACAACCCGACAATTACGCCTGTAATATGAAAACTAAAGTGTCTACGCGCCAGAACAGTCGACAGGCCTGCAAACAGCCTTTTTAAGCTTCCCTCTTGTCGGGACTAGGAGTTGACAAGCGGCCTCTACTAGAAGGTTGGCTAGACAGCAAAGAGCCAACGATCGAGGCACTTTTATGCCTCCCATTCTCCCATACCGTTGGTAGACTTATTGCTCTTCTAACGACTAACTGAAACGACATTCTCCCGGCCCAGCACTCAATTTCTGAGGTGGGGTGGGAGAAATTTGGATAAGAAAGTTTAAGCAAAAATAGCAGGGCTTATCTATAAGAATAATGCTGCCGCGCGCTGCTCACCCTTCGGGTCCTGCAGTCACAAGTCCCCAGACCCCGAAAATCCGCTAAGTATGTGCTCGACTGGCCAAGCGCCAACGCGCCCTCCCCTCCCCGCCTCCCGATACCGGGATCGGAAACAGCCGGGTAACAGGACTCGAAAAAGCGAGAGTCGATAGCAGAAGCGCCGCCACCTCTCCTCACCCGGATCCGACAGGAAATGGCGGCCCGCGTAATGGCGACTACGTGCTACTAGGCGGAGCCGAGCGCCGACCCCCTCCCCCACCCACCACGCGGTCCCGAGGTCTCATCCCCCGCATCCTCCCCCCATCGCCCGAGACAAAGCCACCGAGGCAGCCCTGACTGTTCCATCCCCGCCGCTCCAGCTCCGACCCCGGGCCGGGAGACCCAAGGTGAGGCGGGGCTCACACAAAGAGAGCGGCGGCGCGACCTTCTCCCCCAGCCGGGCTCCTTTCCTCCACGAGGTTCCTAGTTCCCAGTGCCACATAGCTCCAGCTCATTCTAAAGGCACATGCCTCACGAATCCCCGAAGTCTCTAAGACCACAACGCGGACTGCGGATACACACTCAGGGAAATGGCGGAGGTGGGGGAGGGGACACCGGGCAACGTTCCCACTCGGAGAAGCGGCCAAACACCAAGGCGGCCCCCAGAATGCCTCCCTCAAGCCGAAAAACTGGGCTCCGACCCTCACCTCCACGAGCCGCTCCCCCAACCCGGCTTCTCACCGCGCGAGGCCGCCGTCTCTCCGCCGCCGCGCCGCCTCAGCCGGTCAGAGCTAGACAGAAAACGAGCGCAGGCTCCCCTCCCCCGCCTTCTCGCGTCCTCCCCGCCGTCGCGCCCTATTGGCTGCCAGGGCTTCGGCGATGGTGCGAGGGCAAAGCAATTGGCCCGAGGCCACGTCAATCAAGGCAACGGGGGAGGCGACAACCCCGCCTCCCGCCAGCGCCTCCCTTCGGGCTGTGAGGCCACTGAGGGCTCGAGAAAACCCGGGCTTGGGAAAAGTCAACGCAGCCTTTCAGGGAGGCCAAACCCATGCCCGAATCAGCAATACCCAAGCTCCAATAACTCCAATTACCTATAGGCCGCGAACAAGTGGGACACAGGCAAGACGTCGAGGTCGGTGCAGCAGAGAAACAGAGGATAATGGCGTCTGCAATGCTGTCGCCTGGAGCGCCCTCCTCCTTTCTCGTTCGCGCACTCACTAGCTGGGGGGAGGAGCGACTAGGGGGCGAACCTCTCGCGAGGTCTAACAACTGCCTAGTTAACGCGCACAGGGAGGGGCCGGGGAAGGGGCGTTTTCCAGGCCCCAAGGAGTCCTTTGGGGTTGGAGGAGGGGCGCGAGAGCGCGGCAAATCGGGCGGGAAGAGGCAAAAAGGGATCTGGGAGAGTGCTGCGGCGGTTCCTGTCCTTACAGTTGCGCGGCCCAGGGACCGCTGTTGCGCGAGGGAAATGCGGGACGCCCAGGTCGGTGCTTGGCCCAGACTTATGCCCCTGTTTCCGCAGCCCACACTTGCGCCCGAAGCCCCTTACCCCACCCCGGGCTGTGGGCTGAGGGACTAGCTGCGCTGCGGTAAGTGCGGGCCGCCTGCGTCAGCTGTTCCCGGCCCACGCTTCGGAAACCCGCTGTTTGTAACGGTCCGGGGCCTCAGTCAGCCAAGGCTGGGCCCGGAGGCGCAGCTGGCGGTTCTCGGCCCGCCTTGCGCTGGGGCGGGAGCCGGGGAAACGCGGGGCGAGCCTGGGAGTCCTGGAGAACTTCTCGCCGAGAAGGGCACAGGCGGTTTCACAGGGCTCTCCGTTCTGATGAGACTTTCCTCTTGGGTAATGGCACCTGAGATGGAAGTATTTTGTAGTGTCGTCGCTGTAGTTTATTCCGATAAAATTTTTAGACAGTAAATATCGCACTCGTCTCCTAAGATGAATGCATATCGCTAAATACGTTGTAGACCTCCACGTTCCATTCAAATCGCTTGTCTTATTGTGGCAGTGATGAAAACAGATAAAAACCCCCAAACCCTCGCCCTCAAACGTGCTCCTGTTCTAGCGGGTTCAGTTCGCACTTGCATTGTATTCGGTTCCTTCTTTCTTTTTTTTTTTTTTTTGAGACGGAGTCTTGCTCTGTCACCCAGGCTGGAGTGGCAGTGGCGCGATCTCGGTTCACTGCAAAGCTCCCGCCGCCTCCCGGAGTTCACGCCATTCTCCTGCCTCGGCCTTCCCTAGAAGCTGGGACTACAGGCGCCGCCACCTCGCCGGCTAATTTTTTTTGTTATTTTTAGTAGGACAGGGTTCACGTGTTCGCCAGGATGGTCTTGATCTCCTGACCTCGTGATCCGCCCGCCTCGGCCTCCCAAAGTTGTGGGGGATTACAGGTCCCGGAGCCACCGCGGCCCGGCCTCGGTTCCTTATTTCTAAGGCTCCTGTGCCAACCTTTCATGACTTCCTTTGTTAAGGCACATAAGGTCACTTTCAATCGGTGACAACCCTGGGAAATCTCCAGCCCTGGTAGTACCCGCTTTCCACATCCTTACTCGTCAACCTTCCGGCCTCCGCCCACAATCCCAAACTCATTTTGAAGCATAAAGATGTTATAATCTGCACATGAAGCGAAATCCACCATTGACCGAATACATTCATATATATTTTAGTGGTGATGATTTTGTGCTGATTCATTCCTGTTATGTTTCCTTCTTGGGTAATTTGCAAAATATATATACCAGCATTCTTTTAAATGGCCATGATTGCATCCACCCAGCATCTTTTACTTGCCTGATTAGAGGAAAACTTGTTAAGGCACACTGAGGATTTCGTGATAAACACCGGTATTTACATTCTGGGAGGATACGTTAACACATACTGTTAGAACATAATGTCCGGGATTGTGGAGTTTATAAAAGTTCTCTTTAAGTGGTAATATAATTTTTAAAATGGTCCCCACCATGAAGAGTGTATGATCTTGTTGGGTAGGTAAAACTTAACTCACATTTCAGCTCTAAAACACAAAGTTCAGAATTTTATTAAATATTCGACGTTGATGAGATTATGTAGGGGATGGGGATACTTGGATTATAGAGATTTAATCCGCCAGTTAGGATTTGCAACATTTAATTGAGTTTGTCATTGAAAATCTGAGACATGTAATTGACACTAATATGCACAAATAGCGGTACGGTAATAATGATGCTGTACTTTCTTTAAAGTTAGTATGTTTGTTGCAGTCATCATTTTCTTGATAAGCAGTGATGAGTGGGAATCACAAGTAAGCAGCCCTATATAAGAACTTCTTCCTCCCTTTTTCATTGTCCAGACTGGACCCCGACTGGTGTAAATTATTCATCCCCTCTAGATGCCATTGTGGAATGGTTGCTGTTTTTCCCCCATTTGATTTCCTCTTTACTTCTTTTAATTTTTAGGTTTGCTCTTTAAATAACAGGAAAGTCTGTTTTTTCTCCATCCTTTTATTCTCTGTTTGAAATTAAGATTTTTCAACCCACTAATTTTATACCTGTGTTCATTCAAGAACTTACCATAAATTCATTGACTCCAGTTTTGTGTAATTGGTTCTATGGTGTATTGGTGTAGTGATCATTTTGGACTCAGTGAATTTAGACCCGATGTTACTTAGATGTGAGATTTACTTTAGATGGGCTAATACAATTGAGATTGTACACTATCCAGCTGGATTATTGTTTAAAATAATATTTGTAACTACTGTTTCTTGAGTTCCCCACTGTGTGCTAAACCTTGTGCTGGCAGTTTAATACTTTTTAGAGTTCTTTAAGTTGTTAGTTATCTTTGTTTTATGGATGAACGAGCTAATACTAAGAAGCTAAGAAACATATCCAAGGTCACATAGCAAAATTGGGTTCCAGATTCTCTTTTCTGTCTTTTCCTTACCTTAAGTTATGGAGGATCCACAAAAACCTCCTCTGATTACTTCTGATTTCAGTCATACACAGTATAAATTTTCCTCCCTAATTTTGGAGTATCTTCTCAAAATTCCAGGATTACCTTGAACTCATCCTCAATGAATTAAAATGTAGACTTACCTTTATTGTTTAGATGAAGATAATGGAAATGTGGAGTAGATTTAAATATTCGTTAGTGCTTTTAAGTCTCGGCTGTTGTCGCAATTGCACATGTAATGTCCAAAAGGAGGACACTCCTGCCTCACTTTTTATTAAAAAAAAAGATGGGAATATATGAGGCTGACTGAAAATTAATCTGGAAATCAAATATGCCTAGACCTTCGTGGTAGGTGATAAAATTTTCCCACTTTATTCTCTTTTGTTTAGTTCCTGGCAGTCCAGATCTAGAATGTATATTAGTGTGATCAGCCAAGTTTGTCATTCACACAATGCTAATCATCTTTCTTAAAAATGTTTTTTTCCTGATTATAAAATTAATGGGGATTAAGCTGTATGTAATTTTATATGTGTTCTTTTCCCCCCAAAAATGTAAATAAATGTATTTCTGTGTCATTAAATTATTCTTAAAAATGGTTTCTTTAAAGATTTCATACCTTTTCATTTCATGGTGGCGGTGAAATATATTTAACTTTTTTCCCATTTTGAACATTTTGTTTGTTTTTTTCAAACTATAAAAACTCACTGGTAAACACTCTGCCACATAAATCTTTGTCTTTATTTATTTTGTTAGTTATTGATGCAAAAAAGTTGTGCATAGTTTTGGGGTATATGTGATAATATATTCACTTAATTTGTAAAGGTCAAATCACAGTACTTAGGATATTGTCTCCTTAAATATATGGCTTTTTTTTGGTCCTTATTTATGATTGTGTCCTTTATTCTGGAAAGTGAAAGAAGTGGATAATATGGTATGAACATACTTTTTTTTTTTTTTTTTTCCTGAGACCGGAGTTTCACTCTTCTTGCCTAGGCTGGAGTGCAGTGGTGCAATCTTGGCTCACTGCAACCTCTGCCTCCTGGGTTCAAACGATTCTCCTGCCTCAGCCTCCCTAGTAGCTGGGATTACAGGCATGCGCCACTACGCTCGGCTAATTTTTTTGTATTTTTAGTAGAGACGAGGTTTCTCCATGTTGGTCAGGCTGATCTGGAACTCCTGACCTCAGGTGATCCATCCGCCTTCGCCTCCCATACTGCTGGGATTACCAGCTTTGAACATATCTTTTTTATTATTTTTTTATTTTTTTTTGAAACAAAGTTTCATTCTTGTCACCCAGACTGAAGTGCAATGGCACAATCTCAGCTCACTGCACCCTCTGCTTCCTGGGTTCAGACGATTCTCCTGTCTCAGCCTCCCAAGTAGCTGGGATTACAGGCATGCGCCACCAAGCTTGGCTAATTTTTTTGTGTTTTTAGTAGAGACGGGGCTTCTCCATGTTGGTCAGGCTGGTCTTGAACTCCTGACCTCAGGCGATCCACCCGCCTCAGCCTCCCAAAATGCTGGGATTACAGGCATGAGCCACCACGCCCGACCCGAACATATCTTAATGTATAATTTAAAAGACATTGTTTCCAAATTTATTATTATTTTTTTGGACAGTGGAGTTCTTTAGGATCAGGAGCTGTTCTTTGTACATTTAGCACACGGGAATTTGTGCTGCCCTTGCTAATCTCCACCTCTGAGCTGCTTCTACCTGCTTGTGACTATGGTTACCCAATTTCCCAAGCAAAGGAAGGGTGAAAACCTTAGGAATTTTCTGAAGGACTAGATGCCATTAATATAATTTACCAAATTATTAAAGATCTCAATTATTAATATCCAGTCTAAACTTTATAATATAGATCTTACTTAATATTTTTCCATTTGATTAAACATTTTAATAAGCTTTTCTGTAGGAAAATAACATATTATGCATCTTTTTTAATTATAATTAAGACATGCAATTGTAGGAATTGTATCAGTATCCTAGATCAATCCTACTTTCTACTTCACTGTTAAGTGAAGAGATCTGTGTAACAGATGTACATTAGCAGTTATTTTTTTTCTCCTGAAGTTCTTGACTTTTTGATAAAATATTTGAGAATAGTTGTATTGGAATGCTTATACAGTGTTAAGTATCTCTTATCACATTTGCTTGTGTTTTACAGGTGTCTTGGTTATCTTTTGGGTGTTCAGTCACTGGAATTTTTTTTGTTTGCCTAGTTATGATAACATTACTGTGAATTTATAGTATGTCGGCTTCAGAAGTTGAGAGTAGTACTTAGAGTTATTAATTAGGACTGACACACGTTTAATGGAAGTTTAGTTGTTGGGGTTCACTGAGCAGTGTTTTTCAGAATTTATCCCAACTTCTGGCTGAAAGGAGTTTTGCCACTTGCGGTGTTCAATAGCACATACAACCGGGCGCGGTGGCTCACGCCTGTAACCCCCAGCACTTTGGGAGGCCCAGGCCGCGAGGTCAGGAGATTGAGACCATCTGGCTAACACGGTGAAACCCAATCTCTACTAAAAATACAAAAAAAATTAGCCGGGCGTGGTGGCGGGCGCCTGTAGTCCCAGTTACTCGGGAGGCTGAGGCAGCAGAAGAATGGCGGAAATCGGGGAGGCGGAGTGTGCCGTGAGCCGAGATTGTGCCACTGCACTCCAGCCGGGGTGACAGAGCGAGACTCCGTCTCAGAAACAAACAAACAAAAAAGTAGCACATACAAGGAAGAGCAAGTTTGGAATTTAAAAAAATGAATTAAAAAATAAACTGATGCATAAGCCTTAGCATATCAGTTTGTAATATTCAAAAAATGTAAAATTATTTTATGTGCTATGTTAGTAGAGTTACAGCAAAAGGAAAGGTAGTACTTAACTGCAGCACTATGTCGAAGCTATCACAAAGATAAATATAGTAGGTGTAGGTGATATTTTAAGTTTTCTTTCATTTGATTTTGTAAATGAAACAATTTAGAAAACATTAGATGAACTTGTTATTTACGTGAGACCTGAGAAGTTTGTTCGTTATTGTACCAACAAACCACTCTTATAGAGTGGCCATTTATATGTGAATTTTATACATAAGTGGGTTTTGAATTGAGGGACTGGTTTTACTTCCTCTTTCCACTTAAGTTGACAGAAAATAGGAATGGAGATTAGCAGAATTTATGTTTTAGTTCTGGGTCTGCTTTTGGATATGATATTTATGCCTTAATCTTCATGTCTCAGTTTCATCATTGTCAGATAATACTCTATCAAAAAATTACTGTTTTGAGGTTTAGATAACATTGTAGATGTAGAAGTACATTTTTTATTGATACCTTTAAAAAATTTTAAAGTCTTACAAAATAGGTTTTATTTTCAGCAAAGTCTTCAATTCTCTGTTTATACATCTGTACCTGGTGGGAAATAGAGGATTAATATCTCTGAAATTCATTCTTGTTCATTTTCTGTCCAGCCTTGACCTTTTCAGTTCATAACCAATCAGTCTTTCTTCTTTTCTTACTGATTCATTTCTTTTGAAGTTTCAAAGTCAACTGAAAGGACACTTTGTCCTCATTTCAGTTTACCTAATCTAATGTCTGTCATCACATTTTACAACACCTTTGAAAATTATACTAGGTCCATTTGCCAGCACCGTGTTACTTAAATTTTACTGGAGGAAATAGGCACCTTATTGAATTGGTGCAACTAAGAGCCATGATTTTATTTATTTATTTATTTATTTGTTTGTTTGTTTGAGATGGAGTCTCACTCTGTCACCCAGGCAGTGCGTGCGATCTTGGCTCACTGCAACCTCTGCCTTCTGGATTCAAGTGATTTTCCGCCTCAGCCTCCTGAGTAGCTGGGATTACAAGCATGCACCACCACACCCAGCTAATTTCTGTATTTTAGTAGAGATGGAGTTTCACCATGTTGACTCACACTCCTGACCTCAGGTGATCCACCCACCTCGGCCTCCCAAAGTGCTGGGATTACAGGCTTGAGCCGCCGTGCCCGGCCTGCCGCCTTATTGTTTTATTTTATCATTTTCTGCTCCTTTTATGCCTTCTGTTAGATTGTTTTCTTTATTCTTTGTTTTCTCAGCTAGTTTGAAAGTTGTTATATTTCTATTCTTTTGCTGTTTACCTTCAGTTTTTTAATTGGAGTATAATTTACCTTCAGTAAAATTCATATTTTTTGGTGTATAGTTCTGAGTTTTGATAAACAGATACAGTCGTGTAACCACCAACCACCACCACTATTGTCATGTTATAGAACAGTTCCATCACCTCCAAAATTTTCTTTTGCCCCTTGTTGTCAACCTCTTTCCACATTTCCAGCCTTTGGCAACCACTGAACTGTTTTCTGTTTGTATAGTGTTGCGTTTTCCTGAATGTCATATAAATAGAATTATTCCTTCACTTATACTGAATTTGACATTCATACATATCATTCTTTGTGTCCATAGTTTATTTTATTATTAAATAGTATTCCATTGTATGGATATTATCAGTTTATCAATTGACCAAATTAAGGACATGTGGGTGGGTTTTTTTTGAGACAGAGTCTCAGTCTGTCACTCAGGCTGGAGTGCAGTAGTGCAAACATGGCTCACTGCAGCCTCAACCTCCTGGGCTCAAGTGATCCTCCTACCTCTGCCTCCCAGGGAGCTAGGACTACAGGCATGCGCCACCACATTCAGTTTTTTAATTTTTTGTGAGAGATAGAGTCTTGCCATATTGCCCAGGCTGATTTTAAACTACTGGCCTCAAGTGACCCTCCCACTTTAGTTTCCCCAAGTGTTGGGATTACGGGTGTGTGCCACCACACCTGGCCATATACAGGATTTTAATGGATGTCAAAAGTATTTACTCTCTTGAGTAAATACCTTGCAGTTGCATTGCTGGGTTATATGGTAAGTGTATGTTTTGATTTCTAAGAAAATGCTAAACTGTTTTCCTTTTGTTTTGTTTTATTTTGTTTTGAGACAGGGTCTTGCTCTATCACCCAGACTGGAGAGCAGAGGTATGATCACAGTTCACTGCAGCCTTGTCCTCCTGGGCTCAGGTGATCCTCCTCCCTTAGGCTTCTGAGTAGCTGGGACTACAGGCATGCACCACAATGTCTGGCTAATTTTCGCATTTTGGTAGAGACAGGGTTTTGCTGTGTTGCTCAGGCAGGTATCAAACTCCCAGGCTCAAGCAGTCTGCCCTCCCTCAGCCTCTCAAAGTGCTGGGATTACAGGCATCAGCCACTGCACCTGGCCCAACTATTTTCCTTTGTAGAAACCTGCCAAGCTCTTTTCCACAGTGGCTGTGCCATTTTGCATTCTCACTAGCAATGAGAATTCTAGTAGTTGGTATTGTCAGTTATTTTTTGTTTTATTTTATTTTTTTTTGAGACGGAGTCTCACTCTTTCGCCCAGGCTGGAGTGCAGTGGCCGGATCTCGGCTCACTGCAAGCTCCACCTCCCAGGTTTACGCCATTCTCCTGCCTCAGCCTCCCGAGTAGCTGGGACTACAGGCGCCCGCCACCTCGCCTGGCAAATTTTTTGTACTTTTTAGTAGAGACGGGGTTTCACCGGGTTAGCCAGGATGGTCTCCATCTCCTGACCTTGTGATCCGCGTGTCTCGGCCTCCCAAAGTGGTGGGATTGCAGGCTTGAGCCACTGCGCCCGGCCGTTATTTTTTATTTTACGTGTGTAGTGATATCACCTTTGATTTTAATTTTGCATTTCCCTGATGTCTAATAATATTGAACGTTTTCCTGTGTTTATTTGCCATCTGCATATTTTCTTTGGTGAAGTATCCATATCGTTTTTCTTTTTTTTTTTTTTTTTTTTTTTTTTTTTTTGAGACGGAGTCTCGCTCTGTCGCCCGGGCTGGAGTGCAGTGGCCAGATCTCAGCTCACTGCAAGCTCCGCCTCCCGGGTTCACGTCATTCTCCTGCCTCAGCCTCCCGAGTAGCTGGGACTACAGGCGCCCGCCACCTCGCCCGGCTAGTTTTTTGTATTTTTTAGTAGAGACGGGGTTTCACCGTGTTAGCCAGGATGGTCTCCATCTCCTGACCTTGTGATCCGCCCGTCTCGGCCTCCCAAAGTGCTGGGATTACAGGCTTGAGCCACCGCGCCCGGCCCATATCGTTTTTCTTTTTGCCTTCTGTTTGTTTGTTTTGTTGAGACACGGTCTTGCTCTGTTACCCAGGCTGAATGCAGTGGTGTGACCTTGGCTTACTGCAGCCTTGACCTCCCAGGCTCAAGTGATCCTCCCATCTCAACCTCCTGAGTAGTTGAGACCACTGGCACATGCCACCATGCCCACCTAATTTTGTTTATATTTTTGTAGAGACAAGATCTCAATATGTTGTCCAGGCTGGTCTTTAATTCCTGGGCTCAAGTGATCCTCCTGCCTTGGTCTCCCAAAGTGCCAGGCTTATAGGTGTGAGCCACTATGCCTGGACTGAAGTATCCTTTCAAATCTCTTTCTCATTTTGTGGATTAAATACTTAAATGTAAGACCTGAAACTATGAAACTACTAGGCAAAAACTTTGTGGAAATGCTTCAGGACAGTGTTCTGGGCAAAGACTTTTCTGGGGTAAAAACTTAAAAGCACAGGCAGCCGGGCGCGATGACTCAAGCCTGTAATCCCAGCACTTTGGGAGACTGAGGCAGGCAGATCACGAGGTCAGGAGATCGAGACCATCCTGGCTAACACAGTGAAACCCCGTCTCTACTAAAATACAAAATTAGCCGGGCGTGGTGGCGGGCGCCTGTAGTCCCAGCTACTTGGGAGACTGAGGCAGGAGAATGGCATGAACTCGGGAGGCGGAGCTTGCAATGAGCCGAGATTGAGCCATTGCACTCCAGTCTGGGTGATAGAGTGAGAGATTCCATCTCTTAAAAAAAAAAAGCACAGACAATGAAAGCAAAAATCGACAGATGGAATTATATTAAGCTAAAAAGCTTCTGTACAGCAAAGGAAATAACCAACAGAGTAAAGAGACAACCTATTGAATCAGAGAAAATATTTGCAAAATATCCATCTGACAAGGGATTAATAACAAGAATATATAAGGAGCTGAAACAATAGCAAAAAGCCAAAAATCTGATTTTTAAAATGGGCAAATGATCTGAATAGGAATTTCACAAAAGAAGATGTGCAGGTGGCCAACAGGTACATGAAAAAAATATTCAACATCGTGAATCAGGGAAATGCAGATCAAACCATAATGAGATTTCATCTCACCCCAGTTAAAATTGCTATCAAAAAGACAAAAAAAAAAAAAAAGATGCTTGTGAGGATAGAGAGAAAGGGGAATGGTAGGACAGTTTAATTGGGAATATAAATTAGTATAGCCTCTGTAAAAAACAGTATGGAGGTTCCTCAAAAGAATAAAAATAAGGCCGGGCGTGGTGGCTTAAGCCTGTAATCCCAGCACTTTGGGAGGCCGAGACAGGCGGATCACAAGGTCAGGAGATCAAGACCATCCTAGCTAACACGGTGAAACCCCGTCTCTACTAAAAAATACAAAATCTAGCCGGACGAGGTGGCGGACGCCTGTAGTCCCAGCTACTTGGGAGGCTGAGGCAGGAGAATGGTGTAAACCCAGGAGGCAGAGCTTGCAGTGAGCTGAGATCCAGCCACTACGCTCCAGCCTGGGTGACAGAGCGAGACTCCGTCTCAAAAAAAAAAAAAAAAAAAAAAAAAAAAAAAAAAATCTACCATATGATCCAGCAATTTCACTGTAAGGTATAAACTAAAAGGAAATGAATGTGTTGAAGAGATATCTGGATTCCAGTGTTCATTACAGTACTATTTACAGTTTCCATGATATGGAAAAGCCTGAATCCATCAGCAGATGAATGGATAAAGAAAATGTGGTGTATATACAATGGAATATTATTCAGTCATAAAAAAGAATGGTATCCTATCATTTGCAGCAACATGGATGTAACTGGAGAACATTATGTTCAGTGAAATAAGCCAAGCACAGACACATATTGCATGTTCTAACTCGTGTGGGATCTAAAAAAAGTTGATCTCGGGAAGGTAGAACAATGGTTACCAGAGGCTGGGAAGGATAGGGAGGGCAAAAGGTATGAAGATAGACTGGTTAATGGGTATAAAAATACAGTTAGAGGCCAGGCACAGTGGCTTATGCCTGTAATCCCAGCATTTTGGGAGGCTGAAGCTGGCAGATCATGAGGTCAGGAGTTCAAGACCAGCCTGTCTAACATAGTGAAACCCCGTCTCTACTAAAAATACAAAAATTAGTCAGGCGTGGTGGTACGTGACTATAGTCCCAGCTACTTGGGAGGCTGAGGCAGGAGAACCATTTGAACTCAGGAGGCAGAGGTTGCAGTGAGCCGAGAGAGTGCCACTGCACTCCAGCCTGGGCGACAGAGCTAGACGCTGTCTTAAAAAAAAAAAAATACAATTAGAAGGAATAAGTTCTAGTGTTTGATAGCACTGCATTGTGGCTATAGTTAACAATAATTTAGTATTTCTTTCAAAATAGAAGAGAAGGTTTGGAATGTTCTCAACAGAAAGAAATGATAAATGTTTGAAGTGGTAGATATCCTAATTACCCTGATTTGATCATTACACACTGTATGCATGTATTGGAATAGCACATGTACTCCATATATATGTACATTATTATGTATCAATAAAAAGTATTTTGCTCATTTTAATATTTGTTTTCTTTCTTTCTTTTTTTTTTTTTTTGAGACGGAGTTTTGCTCTTGTTGCCCAGGCTGGCGTGCAATGGCACTATCTCGGCTCACCACAACCTCTGCCTCCTGGGTTCAATCAATTATCTTGCCTCAGCCTCCAGAGTAGCTGGGACTACAGGCATGCGCCACCATGCCCAACTAATTTTGTATATTTAGTAGAGACGGGATTTCTCCATGTTGCTCAGGCTGGTGTCTAACTCCCAGCCTCAGGTGATCGATTTCTCCATGTTGCTCAGGCTGGTGTCTAACTCCCAGCCTCAGGTGATCCACCTGCCTCGGCCTCCCAAAGTGCTGAGAATGTAGGCATGAGCCACTGTGCCCAGACAATATCTGTTTTCTTACTGAATTTTAAAAATTCTTTGGATATTCAAGATATTTCTTTTGTCAATTAGATGTTTCTTCTAGACTGATATGCATGTGTGTGTGTCTTGTCTTTTTATATTCCTAACAGTGTCTTTCATAGAGCAGATGTTTTAAATTCTTTTATGTATCATGCTTTTGATGTCATTTTAAAAAATTTTTATGTGTGTGTGTGTGTGAATATATATATATATATATA